>NC_055969.1:20512852-20530206 GCF_018492685.1 Alosa sapidissima
GCATATGCATTCACTGTATGTGTATGTATATATAATGTATAAGGGATGACACAATACCACTTTTCCAAGCCAGGTACCGAAACAGTTATGAAAACCTTGAGTATCTATCGATACCGCTACCAATCCGATACGGTCCTTCCCCCTCTTATTAAAACAACTATATGGTTAACACATTTGCCTGGATGCATGCTGAAAAGACAACGGGTTCAGTCCAGCATTCCCAACCATCAGACATCAATCAGATCCTATCCAATCCTATCCAATCCTAATCCTAATCCTATCGGACAGGCTCATTCCTAATAATGATATGGCTATGACTAAGGTGCTTGATTTTATATACCTGGGGCAATGGGTCTGAATTAAACAAATTAATCCAGTGATTAAGTGGTAACTGGCCCAATACTTTTGTCCATATAGTATATGCACACGTGCGTGTGTGCGTGTGTGTGTGTGTGCTTGCGTGGCCAATAACATGTATGTTTATCCCTGTACATGTGTATGTGCAGCAGTGTGTGTGCGTGTGTGCATGTGTGTGTGTTTGTTATGAGTACAGTGTGCAGTGTGTCCCTCACCTGCCGCCGTAGCCCGGGCCTGCTGGGTAGGCCCCGCTGGGGCGTCCGTACATGCCCGACTGCAGATAGGCCTTGTTGGGCTCGGGGTAGCCCTGCTGCGCCAGGAACTGCGGCGAGTTCATGCCAGGGCTGCTGCCGGGCATCATGTGGCTGCCAGCGGAGTTGCCGCCCGGACCCATGGGAGCGCCAAACACCTGGAGGGGTCAGAGGTCAGAGCAATGTTATATAGTCAGAGAGGTCACATCAATGCTATATAGTCAGAGAGGTCACATCAATGTTATATAGTCAGAGAGGTCACATCAATGTTGTCATGGTCACACACGCGGAGTGAGGGAGAGTATTCTTTACCTGGCTGGGTGAAAGACTGGTCACTTCCCAGACTGTGACTGACTGACACACACACACACACACACATTTACCTGGCTGGGTGAAGGACTGGTCACTCCCCACACTGTGGTTACCACAGAGAGAGAGCCTGGCTGACTGGCACCTTGCTGCCAGGGGACAGGATCATATGGGTAGGAGCCGTCACTGCAGGAGGGAGAGAGGGAGAGAGTGAGAGAGAGCGAGAGAGAGAGAGAGAGAGAGAGAGAGAGGCCATTAGTACAGTTACTAATCAAAGGCTCTCTGGAAGCACCGTCTCTTTGTCTGCAGAAACTGGGCTTGGGACACGAATAGCAGCAGCAGCAGCAACAGCAGCAACAGCATGAGCAATCCCTCTCAGCAGGGACTCTATCACACACACACACACGCGTGCACACGCACACACACACACACGCACACGCACATACATCTACACAATTGCACGCACACACACACCAAACTGCACTTCTGCTCAACCTGCCTGCTCAATATGTTCAAACAGAGCCCATTTATCTAGTGGTGCACAACACACAGAGTCTCCAATGAGAGGGAGCGAGCGAGAAAGGGAGAGGTGGAGGGGGTGGGGGGGTAAGATGGAGCAAAAAAGAGAGATCGAGAGAGAGAGAGAGAGAGGGGGAGAGAGAGAGAGGGGAAAGGAGTGTGAGAAATGGAGAGTGAGAGAGACATCGAGATCGAGAGAAAGAGAGAGAGAATCTTTGTGACTTCAATGCACCAAAGCCACATGCTCTTGAGGTACTCAACACAATGTTACCATGGTGACTCCAGTCACTAAGAGACAGACAAGAGTGTCTGTGCAGGGGGAGGGGGTGGTGTGTGTTTTTGTGTGTGTGAGTGTGTGTAGGCATTCATGCATGTGTGTGGGAGAGAGTAAGTACCTTCCCTTTTTGTTTTTTTCTAATCTTTTTCTCCCCCTTCTTGCTATTCTTTATGAAACTGGATCAAACCAGTTTTCTCAACAGCATCTTGTCTTTATATAATTAACTCTATCACATTAAGTGCAGCTCACAGGAACGCTGCAGAGGAATGTGGCCCATTGACTTCAAGCAATCCTATGGACTCTCACTGATTGGACTCTCACTGATCACACACACACACACACACACCCACACACACCACCTTGCCCTATGGAATCACATTCATCATCACACCTCTTACACACTATGGCACACACTATGACCCAGCTGCTTTATTGGGCGATGCAGGCAGCGAGTAGCAGCCACTGCACTCGGAGTCTCTGGAGACAGAGGATGAAGAGGGAGCGAGAGGAGAGGAGTGGAGAGGAGAGGAGAGGAGTGGAGAAGAGAGGAGAGGAGAGGAGAGCGAATTCCTGCACAGAAGATCTGGTTTGGTTGTTCAGTCTCAGAGTGATGCCTCACCAGCAGGGGACCAGAATGACCTGCAGATATTTCTGTTTGAAAGTGTTGAAACCTGATAGTGGTTTTGTGTTTGTGAGTGAGTGCGCACACACACAAACACATGTGTGCGTGTGTGTGTGTGTGTATGTGCATTCCAGAGGGGGTGGAGGTCTCTGTTGAGTTCCTCTCTGCACAAAACCACCGGATGCTGCGCTCTCTCAAACAGGAAACCACCATTCCAGAGCCAAAAGCCCTCTGGCTGCCACGCACCGGCCAATCAGGGAAGGGCACACCCAGCAGCCAATCAGGGTCACACAGGTGGGAGGGAGATGGAGGGCTCAGCCAATGGCAGAGGAAGGTGAAAGGTCAGAATGCTAGAAGAGGGGCAGATCAAACAGTTTCACATGTTCTAAACGTTGAGATTTGTTCCGTAGACAAGTTGACTTCCACCTCTTTTCTTAGTGTGTGTTTGCACCTTTTCTTGGTTCTCTCTCTCTCTCTATATATATCTCCCTCTTTCAAGGGTTTTCAAATGACAAGGGCCACACAATGCTCTCCCCACTGAGCACAAGGCTGCTTGAGTTGTTTGACTTCTGAGGAGTCCTTCAGGCTGGTGGAGAGACCTAATGCATCTTGAGTTTCACTCAGAACGTCCTTGAGAGTGAAGATTTCAGGAGTGCTGGGCTACAAAAGTGCAGTGCTACGGTTCCCCGTGCTGTATAACGTTCAAGTTCTCCATGCTGCTCAACGCTACGGTTACCCATGCAGTGCGTGTGTGTGTGTGACTCTGTTCTGCTTTTCTGTGGTGATTCTCTGTGAGTAAGGTGACATTTCGCTGAGAATGTGACTCACTATCTCATAAACAAACAGCAAGAGTCTGAGACAGACGAGTAGGTCAAACAGTGAAAGGCCAAGTCTGTCTCTGTGTGTGTGTGTCTCTTTTGGACTGTTTAACCACTCAGCTATTAACTCAATTACAAATGTAAACTCCTGTAAATCTGAGCAAGCATGTATTCGGGGTATGAGAATCACTGAGAAAGATTTGGTGTGTGTGTGTGTGTGTACGGGCGTGACTGTGTGTGTGTATTTAAATAAAATTCCCGTGGGGAATGATGCAGAAACTGTCTAACAGTCAGTACTTCTCCAAACACCCTTCTAGTAGGTCAACTGAAATTCCAGGATGGTAGAAAATGCCAAAGTCATTGAAAAACATTTCCCAAAAACAACAATGGGACGGCCACTCCCTCCAGCCCGGTTGATCAAATAACTATCCCAACAACCCACGACTCGGTGAATAAGCATGACTATTATGACCAGTAACAGCGGAGACAGGTGATTCACTGCTATCTGGCTAGCTGTTTTCCCTTCTCACATATAAATGGTCAGAATTCGAGTTTGTTGAGTTTTCAGACGGCAGAGTCGGCAAAGTGCGGTCACTCGCGCATGGGGAGAATCCACCCACACACCTGTGAGTCATTACAAAGAGAGCGCTAGTTTCAGAACATGCCGTCTCAAAGACTCCCGTCAGGTGTCATTCTCTAACCTGTCGGCGACTCCAGTGGCCTGGTCTGAACTGACCGTCTCTGAGAGACACACGAGGCGTTGTGAAAACCCAGGTCCCACACGGTCGTCACAAAAGGACGTGTCTGTGTCCCAGAGGGTCTTGTATTTGTGAGTTAAGGGTCAACTGGATCATCGCTTGCATCTTTGTGAACCACCACTAAACAAATATGGTCTGATCAACCACACAGAGCAGAAAAAAGGGTGGGTGTGTGTGCATGTCAGTCTGTGTGCACACGTGTGTATGCCTGTATGTATGCGTTTGTGTTTGGGTGTGTACGTAGGTCTGTGGGTCACGCACGTGTGTGTGTGTGTGTGTGTGAGACACTCACCTATGTGGCGTGGGAGGCAAGGCAGGTTTCATGGAGTTGATGGGGTTCATCGGAGGGTCACAGGGGTCTGCAGGGAACCCCCAAACTCCTCAACCTGGCAGGCAGTCTGGAGAGAGAGAGAGAGAGAGAGAGAGAGAGAGAGAGAGAGAGAGAGAGAGAGAGAGAGAGAGAGAGAGAGAGAGAGAGGTTATTGAAGTTTGATCACATTTCAATATCTTAGCACAGTAAAAGCTAGTGGCAAGTCTCACGCAGACACATGGGTGTGTTTGAACCTGCTCCCCACAACACCAATCACACACACACACACACACACACACACACACACAACACACTGATCAGAGAAACATAAATGTGTGGAGGGCCGGTAGGATTCTAGGATCACTGACTCTGTTCATGTAGCACTTTGTGTGTGTTTTTGTGTGTGTGTTTGTAATCAACACACAGACACTTTATGAAAACACACACCATATGTGATTAGAGGTAGGGCTCAAGGAGAACTGTGGCTTGTGTTGGATTGAGTACTGAGCTTTAACCTAATGTGTTTGTAGTCCACACACACACAGTTTTAAACACTGCTGTTGATGTAGATTCATTCCTGCCCGAGGGGGGGGGGGCATGGGGGTTGAGCAGGCGGATGGGTAGGGTTGCTATTTATAGCTCTTTGATATCAGAAGGAACAGGAGAAAAATGTGATGTGGAAAATAGAGAGGAAGAGAGTAGAAGAGAGGAGAGAGGAGGTGAGAGGACAGAGGAGAGAGGAGAGAGGAGGTGAGAGGAGAGAGAGAGGAGGTGAGAGGAGAGAGGAGAGAGGAGGTGAGAGGAGAGAGGAGATGAGAGGAGAGAGAGAGGAGAGAGGAGGTGAGAGGAGAGAAGAGAGGAGAGAGGAGGTGAGAGGAGAGAGAGAGGAGGTGAGAGGAGAGAAGAGAGAGGAGAGAGGAGGTGAGAGGAGAGAAGAGAGAGGAGAGAGGAGGTGAGAGGAGAGAGGAAGTGAGAGGAGAGAGGAGGGGGGGAGGAGAGAGGAGAGGGGAGGAGAGAGGAGAGGGGAGGAAGGAGAGAGGAGGTGAGAGGAGAGAGGAGGTGAGAGAAGAGAGGAGAGGGGAGGAGAGAGGAGAGGGGAGGAGAGGAAGGAGAGAGGAGGTCAGAGGAGAGAGGAGGGGGGAGGAAGGAGAGGAAGAGAGGAGAGAGGGGAAGAGAGGAGTGTGTGTGTGTGTTTGTCACAGCTTTTCTGTCAGCTGTGACAGCATCTGCATCTCAGTGTGTGTGAGACTGAGAGAGAGAGATAAATCAGAGTGATGTGTGTGTGTGTGTGTGTGTGTGTGTGTGTGTGTGTGTATGCCATTTGTGTATGGTAGGCACATGTGTGTGTGACTGATTCAATTATTGACAACAGCATCAACATCAACAATGAACCCCAGCACCAATTTAACCCTACCCCTCATGCCCCTACAAACACACATCCACACACACACACACACATTTAAACACAAACACACAAGCACACTCAAACACAGAGATAGACACACAGATGCACACAAATGGGCAGACGCACACAAATGGGCACACACACACACACACACACACACACACAAAGGTAGATGTCTGCCTGTCTCACCTCCAGTAACAAACTTGCTAATTTGCTGCCAGCCTCTATACCCATCACCCTCCATCTCCTTCTCCCTATCCCTTGCTTTCTTTATACCCATCCTTCCCCTCTCTTTCTCTATCCCTCGCTTTCTCTACACCCATCACCCCTCCCTCCCATTCTTCCTCCCTCTCTCCTCTCTCTCTATCCCTCGCTTTCTCTACACCCATCACCCCTCCCTCCCATTCTTCCTCCCTCTCTCCTCTCTCTCTCCCTCCCTCTCCCTCCATATCCCCTGCTTGCTCTCCTCTCCTCCCAGATTTAGGTCAGACACCCCACAGCTTGAAAGGAGGGATGGATGAAAGCAGAGGAGAGGGAAAGGGAGGAGGGGCGCTCTGAAACGAGTGACAGACTTTATCAGGGAGGAGGACACCTACAAGGATAATAAGAGATGAGCCAGAGGGGTGTGTGTGTGTGTGTGTGTAAGAGGGTGGGAACATGTTTACTATTCCGTCTGTTTTTTATAATAGGGGCTTGGCTGTTCCAAGGTTGTTGCTGCTTGATGGCATGCACTGCCCTTTTCTTCTGCCAACACACACACACACACACACACACACACACACACACACACACACACACACACACACACACACACACACACACACACACACACACACACACACACACACACACACACACACACACAAACACAAACATTTATGGCTGGCTGTTTTGTTTGTACAGATTGTTTGTATCAACCTTATATCTAATTAAGATGTGTGTGTAAGCGTGTGTGAGAGAGTATGTGTGTGTGTGTGTATGAGTGTGCGTTTGTGAGCATGCGTGTGTGTATTTTAATGGTTTAATTAGGCGCCAGTGACCAAAGACCATGGCAGAGTCCACTGCCTTCACTTAAATGAAGTACCAAACAAGATGGTATACACATTACCCTTGCCATGCTACTAGACACACACAAACTTCTTTTTATCATGACCATTCTTCATCCCTGGATTTTATTAGGAGATTTCCTGTGACACTCTACAACAGAGTTCCCTACTCTCTGCTGTGTGTGTGTGTGTGTGTGTGTGTGTGTGTCTACTCTACTGCTACCAGCACAAACTGTTCATGTCCTGGAATGAACAGAACACGCTGTTCTTTTTCTCACTCTCTCGGTCTCTACTGCTCTCCCCTCACTCTCTTGCTTTTGTGCATCTCTCTCCCCTGGTTCTCTCTCTCTCCCCTGGTTCTCTCTCTCGCCCTCTCTCTCTGGCCTTCTGAACTAATCACTAAATCCCTCCCTCTTCTCCAGCCATGGCCAGCAGAGCCCTACCTCTGCCCTGACTGCTACACACACACACACGAAGATACACATAGTCGTACACACTGTCAATCTCTATGTAGTTACACCACTTCTCTCCCTCTCGCGCTCTCCCCCTCCCTCTCTAGTGATTGAGAGGGTTCAGGTTAGGACAGCAGCAAGAGAGCAACAAGAGCAGAGGACACACACATGGACACACACACACACACACGAAAACAAAGATGAAGCAATAAAGGAAGGAGTAAACAGTGAGAGAGGTCAAAAAAAAAAAGAAAGAAAGAAAAGACCCTCTGTGTTAGTGCTCCAGTACAGACTCCGCTCTTGGCATGAAGATATTATCCATACCCTCATATCCGTACCCTCATTCACACACAAACACATATGCTCAATTATGCGCTCATACAAAATCATGATCACAAAAATCATGTTTACACTCTCACACAAAATTAGTTGTGCACGAGCAAGAGAGAGAGAGTGTGTGTGTGTGTGTGTGTGTGTGTGTGTGTGTGTGTGAGTGAGAGTGACTTTTGACTGAAAATGCCTTGATAAGGTTTCAATCCTGATGTGGTAACAGCACCAGGCAGAGATGCCAGTTTGTTCCCATGAGTTTCCCCCATCTCACACAGCTCAATTGCAGCACCTGCTGAAGGTTCAGATTAGCCTGACGAGCCAGACCCACATTAAAATGTAGGGTCTGGGCACTCACCGTTCGCAGTGATTAGTCCGAGGGGCGGGATAATCAGTTGTCTTTCAAATTCCCTCTGCACGCAATAGGACAGCAGCAGCGCTATGAGTCCCATGCGTTTCCCACCAGCGGAGCTAGTTGGCTAGTTGGTTCAAACGTTTGCCAACTTAATAAAAGCTTAACTCGTGTCACACGGTTCGCCAACAGCAACATCCATCTTATTTGTTTTCAAGTGGCAGGGAATTCAAGCCAAACCGTTGCAACTCTGCCATCAATCATTATGTTAAGCCCACCTAACGACTCTATACACGATTTCATTGGCCTGATTAAGTTTCGATTTCTGGAGCTCACAAGTCAACGGAGAGTTGCTAGACTAGCCCTGGCAGCAAATGTAATTTGCTGCCGCCAGGGCGCGTCTAGATTTCTAGGCTAGGTTCAGATGGCTCACAAAGCTTTTCTCAGGTATGTAGTTGTGGACAGTGGATTTATACCTGCTTGTGGCATGTAAAACCAGTTTCACATACTAACACACACACATATATGCACACCTACATATAAACAGACACACACAAACCTACATATACACACAAAATTAAGATTGTTTGGTCTCATACTAAAAGAAGATTGTTTGGTAGTACCCAGAAAAAGATTGCTTGCTAGTACCCAGAATCCTCTGGGTTCTGAACACAGAGTAAGATCACTGTTTGTGTCTGTAGAGGAATCCCTGTAGTATTGAGCGATCTCTTCCTGGTTGGAGATGATCGATGTTTGCCTTTCTCTTATGCAAAGCTCTTCTGTTTCCATGCAAATCCCATCTGCCACCTCCCTTTGGACAAACTGACCACAGGCACATTTAATCAGCCAGCAAACAAAACACACACACAAACACACACACACACTTTGAACAGAGAATCATATTGGTTCTTTAGAATGTTAGAGGGTTCTTCACAGCACAAAGTGGTAAAAAGTCTGGTACTTCATAACAGAATGTGAAAGTCAGAAGGAGAAGAAGCTTAAAGGGACCTTAAGCAGTTTTTGCAATTCCTTCACCGTTTTTTGCGCGCTGTTTTCTCTACAAAGCTCCCCCTACAGCTTTGGAGTATATATATTTTACGACATTCCTCGCTCGGTCAGTCTGCGGTTTCCTCTTTCCCTGTTCCTCCGACAGCAGTTTACTCACTTTCTGTTTCTTTTCACTGGCTCTGCTATGACGAATATGTAAGAAACTCCAACGCTACCTTGTTCCAGCCGGTGTTTGGCGGGTATGTGTGGAGTGCCATAAAGCAATAGGTTACAACGCAAGGCCACGAGACTTTCTAATTCTGAGGCCAGCGGCTCAATGGCTTTTCTACTCACAGACGCTAGGGGGAAGTGAGGCGGCCACCATTCAACCAGTAAAAAATCATATAACCATTCCAATGACTCCGAAGCTGTTACGTTAAGGTAAATTAAGCTAAAAAAAACGTATAGTTCATAGAGTCAACTGGAACAATTGAGATAATGCTTCCACAGGAACCAGCAATAGAGACCGTTTCAATGACACTGAGCGTAGCAAAGTAAAAGCCCTATGTAGAAGGGCAGGATGTTTATTTATGAACACTGTGACTAACCCTGAGTGCTAGCCTCTCCATCACGGGACACTATCTTTCTTGTTTGGCAGACATTGGTGATGTTATCAGTATGCAGCCTAGCATCTTTACAGCGCACAGGGCACAGAGCTAAATGTGCCGGATGGATCCCACAAACATATCAAAGCGTGTGTGATGTCGCCAGTCGCCGGGCGGAATGGGGCTCCTTCATGATTCATGAGCCATCTGTAAGCAGTTTGCAGCGACACCGGTTTGCATGTTAACCGCAGCTAACGTGGGGAGCCGGGCTAAAAGGCTATCTAACAGTTTGTAGCGACACTGGTTAGCATGTGAACCACAGTTAATGTGATGAGCTGGCCCAACAGGCCATTTAACTGTGCTCATAGCGACACTGGTTAGCATGTGGGCGGCACGGCGTGACGAGTTAGGCTAAAATGCTGCTTAGCTCGACAGAAAGACGCAGGGATGCACAACACTTGGGGTCAGAGGTCAAAGAACACATCGGTCACAAGCTTCTCCTCAACGCCCCCATCTTCTCAAAGGCAGTGTGGTGCGTGTCCACTACCCCCGCCCTAAGAGCAGTGTAGCCTCCGCCATTAGCTTGTCTAATGTGACAGTAATGGCAGCCCCCCTGGTGAAAAGCCATCATTGGCTGCTGCACTCTTTTACTCCCTCCTCTCGTCTGGGTGTGATTTGCTGGTGTCTCGTGTCAATCAAGCACTTTGAAGACTGGAGGACTCCACTTGCTGAATGAACAATTGCCTCTTTCAACCTACCTGACAAACCGACAATAGCGTTCTACAATTATATTCGCAGGGAAGAGCACCAGAGCCAGTCACATCTACTGAAGAAGCCCGACAGAACAATAGATCCAAATAAACAATTCTACAAGGCTTGCTTGTTGATCAATAGCACTGTGTAAGTCAATCAATGAAATGCCTGTCAAATCCTTCTTGCTGAAGATGTCACCGCTAACGTTCATCTCTCATGAATGATATCAGTTGAATTGGCAGTCAATGCCTTTTCTCTGTTCAAGTTGGTGAAAAAAACGTGGTGAAGAAAATGTGTCTGAAAGTGAGAGACGGAGAGAGAAAGAGAGAGAGAGAGAAAGAAAGAGAAAGAAAGAGAGAGAGAGAGAACAAGCATGTGTGTGTGTGTGCCTGAGAGAGAAAAAGATAAAGTGTGTTTGTGTGTGTGTGTGTGTGACTGAGAGAGAAAAAGATAAAGTGTGTGTGTGTGTGTAGACACTGAGAGGGTGCTGCTGTATTGATTCGCCCGACACTGCTGACCAGTGTGTCTGTCTCTCTATGCCCTTCACAGGCGTAGTCAGCTGGTTTGTTCAAGGGCCTCTCTGAAGAGGATGAAAAGGAGAAGAGAAGAGAACGTGTCTGACTTCCCACTCTCAGCTGCTCACTATCTCTCTTCTTCCATCTCTCTTTATCTTCTCTCTGCTTTCCTTCCTTCACCCTCTCTCCCTCTCTTTCTGTCCTCCTCTCTTTCTCCCTCCCTCCCTCCCTCCCTCTCTCTCCCTTGTGCTTTTTATCTCCCTCTCCCTCCTCCCTTTCAGTCATGCAACGTGACTGACCCAGCACACTGCAGTCTCTCGCTCCCTCTTTTTCTCCCTCTCCCTCTCTTTCTTTTCCTCCCTCTCCCTCTCTCTCTGCCTCTCCCCCTCTCCCTTTTTCTTTTTCTCCCTCTCCCTCTCTCTCCCTCCCTTCTCTGGTGTAAAACGAAAAACAGGTTGACTGACGGATGGTTTGGCTAATGAGTGGAGACAGAATCTGCTCACACACTCATACACACTCTGTCACACACGTCACGTACACACACACATACTTGGTCACACACAAACACACTCATACACACTCAATCTCCCTACCCCTCACACATACACAAAGAGAAAGACAGACACACATACACACCTTCTCTCCCCCAAACAGACACAAAAAGACAGACATTCACACTCAATCACACACAGAGACAGACACAGACCAGCGAGTCAGGCTCAGACAGCTTATGACTTTGCGCGCGCACGCACGCAACATTCTTCAAGTGGCAGAGCAGAGTGTGTAAGGAGATGCTATCAGATGCAGAGCAATGGATGTGACGGTCAACCTCACCTTACAGGGTGGTGTGTGTGTGTGTGAGTGTGTGTGTGTGAAAGAGAATGAGTGAGTGATTTATGGATGACAGTGAGGTACATTATTATTGGTTTGAACAGGAAGATGATGCATCTTGTTAGTTTCCAGATAATCAGGAAGTGATCACAGTCACATCAAGAGCTTGATGCTACCCACTGCATGCACAAGCACAAACAAACACACACACACACACACAACTTTTATATTTGACTTTTGAACCCTATCAATTGGAGGCTGTAGGAGGAGTGCCCACTGCACGTGTGTGTGTGTGCGTGTACGTGTGCGTGTGTGTGTGTGAGAGAGAGAGAGAGATGGGAGCGGAGGGGGGACCTGTCTGGCGCTCCAGGAAGCCAAAAGCCAGTTCATAACCACAGCAGCCGAAAAGGGAACTAAGTTTAACAGCACCGCTGAAAGTGGTGTGTGTGTGTGTGTGTGAGACTGTATGAACACTAAGGTTTCTCTCTTTACCACTTGCTGCCTGTGGGTCTGTGTGTGTTTGTAGCCAAGGGCGCTGAGCCTTGGTAATCATTACATCGTCATGCATCAGCACCTGGATTGGTATGTGTGTGTGTCTTGCAGACGTCATAGCAACAGGCCTGCATCAGCGTTGTGTTTTCATGTGTGTGCATTTGTCAGAAATATCTATGAGTAAGAGTCCCAACCCCAGTGCCTCCTCGCTTGTCCGATGCCTTCCCATCACACACACACACACACACACACACACACACACACCTCTAGCAAATCTGCATTCTTCTTTGATACTGTACTTGCAAACCTCCCATGACTGTTAAAGACAGGCTGCAGCTTAGTCACCCAGCTTGGAACAGGCACACACACACACACACACACACACACACACACACGTAAGTACATATTGCTGTGTCTTCATGCTCCATCACCCAGCGGGAGAAACACTGGATGAAAAGCCACTGCACTTTCCCATGTGACAGAGGAGCTATTTTAAGGCCCACCGATAAATATATATTAAAAAAAAAAAAAACACATGGACATTTGTGCACTTGCGTGCGCGCGCACACAGATACGCACGCACACGAAAATGAGAACACACTCTCCGCTCCTGGTGGAACAAGAAGGTGATGATTCATTGGTGATGTCAGAAAGGTCAATCCTGTGCTAGACCCAAGTGTGAGTGTGTGTGTGTGTGTTAAGTCACAATCGCTGACCATCTCCTGTCACCTTATGTGAAATACTGAACCGTGTTACCAAAAATAGTCTGTGAACCAGAATCAGAACTGTGAACCAGAATCAGCATCTGTCATTATTCTTCATGCTTCTTATGCATCTTGTATGAATGTGTGTCTCAATCAAAACGAGTCTGAAGCTGCAAGTTATCGTCCTCCATACTCAACCGTGTCTTTCTGCATGCTACTTTAGTGTGAAAAGACCTGGTCACGGTCTCGGTGACAGGCCTAGTCATCTCATGCATGTCTATATAAGGCTTAGGCTATGGCCACTGATTTACACCCATTTGCCTGTTTAGGACTTAAGTCACTTTTCGTATCTAATTAGTTGACTGCTTCCAGAAACTACAGAACAAACCTACACCAATAGTGCAGAGGTGATTGTGAGTTACAAGCGAAAATCACTCACTCACTCTATTAATACTCTCAGTGTATATTCCCAAACGAGTGATGTTATATTGAAACCACTCTGAATTTACAGAAGGTAGCGCATCGGCGCTAATTAGCGCCAGCACCATGCAGTGCACTGTGGAAAGCATTAGCAGTCTGTGTGCCATTAGCACCCCGAGAGCTGCAGATGGTCCATACCGGCCTAAGCGGGTGCCCATATAGCAGGTGCCAGTGTGCCAACACTAGGGATAAAGACTGGATAATGCTGCTAGGCATTTAGGCGGGTAATGATGGGCATAAACAGTGACTAATGCTTAGCATCAAGGCTGGCAATACTGGCTTCCAGGGTGGCTAATCTTCAGCATAAAGAGTAGCTTATGCTAGATGCCAACAGTGCTAAATCAGCATAAAGAATCGCTTATGCTAACTGACAAGAGTGGCTAATCAAGTGCCACCATCAAGGGCATCAAGGGACGCTGGAAATGAAATGTAAGGTTTATACCCTCTGATTCTGGTGGAAGGCTGCTGATATTTGACCTTAACAGCCAATCAAATTACACCCACCCTTTTCCTGTGTCATATTCATTCTATCTATCTATCTATCTATCTATCTATCTATCTATCTATCTATCACAGTCACACTACACAGCAGTTGTTTATTTCCCCATTTTCAGATCCGGGTTGACCAATGTTCAGGAGGCATCAGGAGTCGTTAACCAGGGGCATCAGTGGGAACCAATCATGCGTGCGTGTGTGTATACTGTGGAATGGGATGGTGTGAAATGAGGCTGCACATTACCCACCCCTCCACACACACACGCATGCACACGCACACACATATACACAGCTGTTGTAATTACAGTCACCCAAGATCATCGCTGTCAGGTAGGTGAAAGGTGTGTGTAAATATTTTTGTACAGGTTTTCTACAACATGTGTGGGTATTTGTGTGTGCGTTTGTGTCTTTAGGGTCTCATCTCCTCTCCTCTCCTCTCTCTGCCATCCTTCTCTCCTCCCCTCTCATCTCCCCCTCCATTCTACCCCTCCCCCTCTCTCTTCCTTTTTGTTATTTGTCTCCTCAGTGATGGATGGACCCTCAGACCACCTCCTCATCCTACTACTGCTCCTCAATTACAGCAGTGGACCAGAAGTGGGGCTCACTTCCACAGGGGGTGGGGATGAGGATGAGGATGAGGATGAGGGGTCTAACATGGGAAAGGGGACGTTTTAGGCTGGATGAGCTGGGAGGAGCATGGCCAGTAAGCAGGGTTTGGGGGGGGGGGGGGGGGGGGGGGGTGAGTGTGTGTCTGTGTGTGTGTGTAGGGGGGTTGGGTGTATGTGTTTGGGTGGAGGAGCAGGGAGTGGGGAGGCCTATGGCCATGTGATGACACCGGGGTGACTAGTTTTACACATGAGGGGGCACAGACAGACAGACAAACAGTCAGACACACACACACACACACACACAGCACCTCAGAGGTCGAGTGGGCAGGCGTTGAAGTCATATGATTAGTCAATAGGCTGACATCAAAGATGAGGCTCACGCTGAATGAGCAGATGTCATTTCTCATGTTAGCAGCAGCAGTCTAAAGCCACATTATGCTAGCATGATTGTTAGCAACATTAGTTATTACTTTAAATCCCAAACACGAGACTCAGTGGGCCTGTAGGTTCAACACAGGTTTTCAAAAGGTCCCTGACAATTGCTTCCCTTCAAGCTTCCCTTTTTTTTTGTATTCAAAACATGTACTTATACGATCCAGTCTGGGCAACCGAGATGGAACGCGCTCAAACTCGCACACACTTCTATCAAGATCTTCACAACCTCGAGTAACACCACGACATTAATGGAATGTGCAGGATTAACTGGAACATCATCTCACACACACACAAACACATTCCAACACTTTCATACATAACACACTTCCTTGTTTTACACACAGGTCTTCAAAAAAGCTTAACACACAAACAACACCCAGCATGCAACAGTCTACAACAACACTCTCTCTCCCAAGCACCGAACACACACACACACACCTGCGCTCTCACTCTCACACAGCACGCCCATGCACTCTCGAGAAGAGACAGAAGAGACAGAGGAGAGAGAGAGAGAGAGAGAGAGAGAGAGAGAGAGGAGAGAGAGAGGAGAGAGAGAGAGAGAGAGAGAGAGAGAGAGAGAGAGAGAGAGAGAGAGAGAGAGAGAGAGAGAGAACCACGGACGATGATCTGAGTGGAGTGAGGGGCTCACAGAGGTGCCGATCCTTCACAGGTGGCCAAAAGAGTAGCCTGCTGCCTGAGCGTGCATACACACACAAACACACACACGCACGCACACAGACACCACCTAATCCTTCTGATCTGGAACAGCTGTCACCACGGTGATCTAAAAATAAAGCCGTGTGTGTGTGTGCGTGTGTGTGGGGATGAGCTTTTGATGCATCTCATTCTCTTTGTCTTTCTCTGCATCTCTGCATGAACTTGAAGTAGCACACCATTAGGAAAAGTGTGTTGCGCACACACACACACACACAGAGCAATGCAAAATGTGGACAGGCCACAAAACGAAACCTTCCTCTTTCATAGATCATAATGCCACAGACAGAAAGCAACATCAGATTAACGACAGCAAAGGTCACGGTGGTTATCGAAGCTCTTACATGCAGTCCAGAGGGGGTCATGGAAACTGAATAACGAACGAACGAAGGAAGAAACGATACACTTCTAACATTAGGCAATCCCCTCAATCATCCACTGGCTTGCAGGACTTTCCCCGAGGAGAATCAGACCCTGAACTGGGCCACGTGACAGCCGGAACTGGGGCAGAACCAAGCCAGAGCTTGCTGGTCTCGGCGCCATTTTTTGGCCCACTAGACCAGTAAGACCGGTACCAGCCCGTGACCATAAAAAATAAAAACAATGGACAGCGTACGGCCGTACACTCAGTAGAATTAAAAAATGGGGGAGATTTATCCAAATATGGTCAGTATGGTCAGCTCCAAACCTGGAGGATTCTATTACTGTACTTATCCTGGCTCCAAATTTTGTCAAGACACATGTTGGCTTCTCCAGGCTTCAAGTGCAGGACACCACACAGTCCATGCTTTCTACTGCCATTAGCGACAACAGAGTACTGAGGTCTTACTGAGTACTGTTCTTCTTCAGTACACACACACACACACACCTTTTTTCAATACTAACATTTTTTGGAACTTTTTGCAACAGCAGCCTGTTTCAAGTTGAAAACTAGCCCATGAAGTCCCTCCGTTCATACTGACTCCAGGGCTTCTGCAAACTTCTGGTTCCAAGTTGGCGATGTGGATGTCCCCACCCCCACCCAAATCCAAACTAAATTCCCAGGATTCCTTGCTGCTGGCAGAAAGGTATTCAGCACTGCCCCACTGACCCAACGCATTGATACCAAACACAAAGTGTCGTCACCTTTTTTCGCCTTCAGAGTAAACAACCCAAGGGCTGCGTCCGCCATTGTGACTGAGTGGGGTTTTGTGTGGTCAAGCAAGGAGAAGAAGCCAGGCAAGGCCAAGGGAGATCAAAGCAACCAAGCAATGGACACACACACACACACAGACACACACACACACAGACGAGAGCAAACAGCAGCTGCTGTGAAAGGGAGTAAGAGAATGAGGAACAGACCTGACAGAGCGAGTTACCTGCCCCCACCCCTAACCTCGGCTCGCCCTTCCCCCACACACCCATTCTGTCCTCACGTCTTCAGGCCATTTCACTGCAACCCTGTCCCTTTCACCGTGTGTGTGTGTGTGTGTGTGTGGTTATCAAAAGGAGACACGCCACCAAAGCACCCCTTCACCCAGATACTCTCACATACTCCTTAATCCCTAGAAGCTCAATTCAAAATTAAACTACTTTTCCCCATCAGTCACAATAACCTGACAAAGCCAAAAAATAAAACATGCAATAATAAATAAAAAACAACGCAATAATATGATGTCAAACTTGACCAATAGCCCACACACATGAACAATCACCGTCTACTGTGACTCTGATCAGGACCGGTTTTGCACATAGTCCAGACCCGGTTTGATCCGGTCTGTAGTGAGGAGCTCATGAACCCCCTCCTGCTGGTCCCCTGGCCCCACACACACACACACACACACACACACACACACACACAAGGCCCCAGTCTTTATCTGAGGAGATGAGATGAGGAAACAGAGGAGGCCTTACAGAGTCTTAAGGCCCATTGCCCCCCCGCCCCCCAGGGCC
>NC_055969.1:20533584-20633584 GCF_018492685.1 Alosa sapidissima
CTCTCAGACACACAAACACACACACATACATTACTGAAACTCAAGACTCTTTGACTGAAATCTTTGTTGAGTGAAGAATCAGACGTTTAGAGATTGTCCAGAGGCATCTCAAGAGCTTTTTCCAAGTGAGAATGAATAGCAGCACTAACAAACAAACACACACACAAACAAACAAACAAACACACAAACACAGATTACTTCACAGACATTCCAGGGGGCCCGGTGTTGACCAATGAGAGAGAGAACATCGCTCCAACCAGATGGGTATGAGAGGAGACTGCGAGTCTCTTATCATGCAGCCATTCAGGCCCAGCGAAACAAAGTGGCCACCTCAGGTGAGCCACATCCTTCATTGTTTCGCTCTCAAACACCAGCACCCAGATAAGATTACTTGGAGCTCTTTCAGTTCCCTCTCTAGGCCGCCAGCCCAGCACTGTTGTGTTGACACATCCTTGGACATACAAAAAATAGATAGATAGATAAATAAATAAATAAAAACTGCTATCATCACGCTGAAAGCTCCCACAGCCAAGACCACAAGGAGAGCTTACTCGACTCGAGGTTATAATATAAAGTGATGGATTTCAGTATGCACTCCGGCTATTTTTACAAGCTGGTCGAAAAAGGGACCCGACGCACATCACAAGCTAGTTGATGGGGCCTATTAATAAAGACACATTTTGCACACACAGGGAGAGCACAGGTCTGCTTGGGGTTAAGATAAACAAATTACCATTGATACTTCACCAACTTCAAACCACAGCCCTTAAAAACAAGGGGTCAACGCATTAGCCTAATACAAGTACAGCTGTACACCACAAAAGCCGCCAGTAGTACTATACCCATGAGCACTTGGTTTGTACAGCAAAATTAAAAGAAATATAATGACTGAATAATAGCTTATTGGGAGTAAAACAATTCCCAAACCAAAATAAGTCTTTAGGGATATGTAAGAACAGGGATATATACAGCCAAACTGAGGCTTGTTCTGGAACAGAGCTGGCTCTGATCTGGTTCTGAGAGGGCCCCTCTCTGGGAACCTCGGCTTGCCTGTGCCCCGTCTCCGTGGGAACATGCGGCTCTGGCTGACTTCCTGTGGCCCTGTCTGTCTGTCTGCCGGCCCGGTCATCCTGGCGTGAGCCTGAGAATGATCCCTGCAGCGCACGGCGGCAGCGCAGATCAGGTCGAGATCCTCGCCATCTGTCCGCCAGCCTCACCATTTTATGCCAATCTGCACCGCGCTGAGGCCACTGCCACACACACACACACACACACACACACACAGTACTCCGAAACCAAATTTCCATTAAAAATGTCCCAACATCACATTGTATCGACTGAAACTGAAATGCAGCACAATCATAAACATCTTTAACCTGTTCACACAAATTTCAGCCAAGATTGTAGCAGACTCTCTACAGACCGGTCCCTGGCGTGGTGGGTCTGCACGGGACCAGCTTCTAATCTGATCCCCTCTACAGTTCCACAGCTTGCAGTTTCCTGTCAGAGACTGAATCTGAGAGATCAGTCAGTGGACGAATGCTCAACCAAAACTTAGACAGAACAAATACCAGGAATGATTTCGTTTTTGCTTTTGCCTTTGTTTCCAAAGTCTTACTCTACTCTAAGACCTAGACGGAAGCAAAGGACTAAAACTTTGTGTTAATAGCCTACGTTCAGGCATCATCAGCTAGGCCACATTCCTAGCTGAAAAGGACCTCTGGAATCATTAAGACTGGTTACACGCTATACTATTGTTATCCTAATGAGCGAACAGATGAATAATAATGACTACATATTGGTAGACAATGAGGTAGCCTACAGGTGGGTTTCTGTCTACATTTAGAGACTGAGTTTCTACAGCTTTAATAATTTAACATGTTAGGTATAACACGGTGAGTAGCAAAAAACAACAGCAGATCAGTGTGGCCAAGTCTTTCCCAACAAACATTTAGGAATTAAATGAACATTTTCCCAACAATTACGCTGCCCAAGCTTCATCCATTTGGTCAGTTGCCACTGGGGTGCCACTAGCGACTTAAAGAGCAAGACTGTAGTAGTATGGCATGCCTGCAGAAGATAATACAATGGGCGACATTTTGTATCACCTTGTAATGCCTTTTATCAAACACCGTGTAGGGTAAGTCTCCCCTTGGTCACACTAACACAGCCAGCCGAGGCTTCACACATTTCCCTGAGACATTTGGTCAATTAGGCTACGATATTCACCACGGTCTTGCAAAATCGTACTCGCTAACTGGCCATAATCGCAAAACCAAAGCCAGCTATCGCAGCGAGGACAGCATGGTCAATTAAATTGTTGGATTAACCTACAGAATTGAAGAGCGTGCTTTTACAGTCGTTTGCTTACTTCCTCGTCAATCATGATGTGAATGCGGCGGCAGCGGCGATGTCAACATTATTATCAACTGACGTTAAAAGAGACAAGGACTGTAGCTGAAGCATTGTGATTAAATGTTAGTTAGCTTACCTCCGACCACAGCTGCCCGAGGTTGCTCCGGTCTCTGACTGGTGATTCTGTGATCCGCGGTAGGAATCCTCTGTGTGTTTCAATGAAAAGGACCAGTGCAATCCGTTTTGCAAACGCCGATAGAAGTGGATAGTGTAGCAGCTATGTCCCTTTTCCCCTTTTTGCTACCAAATCGATTGCATCTGTGCAGGTTATGCTATCTGAAATGTCCACGGCTTAACACCACTAGCAATCGTGAACAAGTAAATACGGCTACCTTGTTTTATCCATGTGCATTTGGAAAATAAAATCGGTGTATCACTGCATAGACCCGGCGTATGGCTAGTTGAAATTCGCTGGCTATAAAGACGGACCCAACCAGCTATCGGGTAGTTTAAAAAAGTACGGGTAGAATAACCACTAGGTCTCTGTGTAGTCTCGGTCTGTGTAGTCTCTGCCCTCGGCAGTATTTCCCTGAGCTGCGCAGCATTCCTCACTCTATTGCACAATGAGCCGCTATAATTTATTCATGAGATCATGGGGATGGAGGTTCGGAAGAAAGGAGCAGTTTTTTTGTCACTCACCCCCTCATCGCCTTCTCGGCTGACTTCCCCTAGCCCTCAGACCAGATTAGCTGATCGACAACCAGAGCAGGAAGTGATCCATGCGATGTTACACAGTTGCCTCAGCGCACCAGCACTCCTTTCGAGCATTGTTGGAATTGAAGCCATTTTGGCTCCAGTCGTGCTTTCAACATGCCAAGTGACTATGGGTTCAGCAAAAATGATGAACATAGCAGAATTCTTCTTTTAGTTTTTCTTTTTTCTTCTTCTTTTATGATAACGATTTTTTGTAATTCTGCTCTATGCAATTACTAAACTATGTTTGGATAGATCTAAAGAAACTGATATTTGACTGGTCTACAAAATGTAAAATAAAAATAAGTCTATTTTGTAGCTATGGCAATTTACGTAATTCTCTTTAACAGTTAAAAACTTGACTGTTGCAAAAGAAAACCGCACCATGACATCGGCCTTGAAAGAAAGTCAGTGCAGAGAGATGGACTCTGAAGTGTTTTTGTTGATTCAGTCAGCATCTGCAACATCAATGAGATGTGTCTCACACCTCTGTAGGCTGCAGTGTCCTCTGTAATCTCCTGCAAGCCTTCACACAAAGTCTCCACACAAGCATTGACTCCTGAGTAATATCGGTAGACAACCATATAGGCCACAAACATTGACTACACACATAGGCTATATGTGTTATACGTGTTTAAATGAGAAGCATTAAGGTCTGGGGCATGTTCATATTTCACTGCTGTCCCGAACATTCTCAGTGACCTTACTGATCAATTTTTGCCCTCATCAAGATGGATATGACCCCTGAGTGACCTCTGGGTGACCCACATACTGACAGCAGTTTATTCTTGCACGGAATATGATTGGTTTTGGTTCCAACATGGCCCAGAAAAGGCCAAAACCACCCATGCCACCAATGATTAGAGTTAAATATTCAAGAATCAGACACACACGCACACACACACACCAATCTCTCTAAACCTTGCCCTTAATCTGAGTTAGTGACACCAATGCCGCAGACTTGGCTTAAGGACGGATCAGACCACTAACCTCATTGGAACTCAGCTAAATGCCAGAGCAAAACCCAACCCAGCCCATGCCAGTGAATCTGCAGCTTGAGAGACAGACAGACAGACAGACAGACACACAGACACACACACACACACACACACACACACACACACACATCCCTGAGGTGATGAATACAGGCTTACAGGTTATCCGGGAGTAGATCTGACTGAGACGCCAGCGACAGAGCCCTTCCCATCACCCCCTTGCTCATTTAAGGCCCAATCAGACAGGACGCGTTTGTTGCAGTGAGGTGCGCCTTTTTTCTGTTGTTTCGTATTGGCAGTACATATTTTGCGTGCTGCTCATGCGCCCAGCGCGTCTCACGCTCTTTGCACCTGCTGCACTTCGGGCTTTTGCGAAGGTGCCCTGAGCGCATTGAATTGAAAAATATTCAACTTCAAGCAGAAAAGCGCTTTTATGAAAACATAGTGCACCTCACGTTTTATAAGTGGCAAAGTGTGTCCTGTCTGATCGTTACCTTATATGGGAGGTCTGAGAATCATGTGCTTCATCAGTCTTCAGCGTTTGGTAAAGATTTTAAGATGTTCACAGGTTCGTCACAGCGAGTTATTAATTTACTTCGGAAAGCTTCAAACACAGACTTAGATCATTCGGTTGACGTAAACTTCACTGGGCCTTTTTGTTTTTGTTTGTTCATCACCTTTCTTAACAGGAATCTTCAGATGTATATTGAATGTATTTGGAAACAAACAGACACACACACACACACACACACACACACACACACACACGTGCGCGCGCGCACAAGCACTGAAAGACAGAGACACTAAGTCGGTGCTCCAGGTTTCACAGAGTGGCCAGGCAGCCCAGTCTGTAGTGAGACTCTTCGGGAGAACAGAGCATCCGAGTGGAAATTCACTGTGCCAAGCACAATACCTGAGGTCAATGTAGAGGTCACCTAAGGTCAAGCCTGGCCACACCCACCACACAACAGAGCCACTGAACAGGCAAGAGACATTCCAGAGTGCAGTGAGGGTCAATGAATGAGAGGGGAGGGCTTCAAACTTCATTATTCCCCATCAGCTGAGAAAAGATCTTAGTTCGTGGCTTGGCTATAGCTAATTGGGACAACAGTTATTACGTACAATATTTGACCACTGATTTATCGTTTTGTTTGCGAGTAGTTATTAAATCCAGATTTTTCCAGACAGACTCGTTTACAAGTTTTTGACTAGCAATTTTAAAATAATTTCTCTCGCTTTTGCCACTGATATCACATACATGGCTTATGGTAGGCAATCCGTGTCATACTCACTGTCTGTAAAAGGCATTTTATCAACAGAGTAATTACCCAGGGCTATAAATATGTTAATCCCCAAAGCATCAGTGATGGCCCCTGAGTTATCAGCCGTAATCCTGATTGACATGAGGGAAAGGAAGTCCAAATGAAAAAGTTTAATTACATTTCTAATTTAACCACCACACACACTTACTCAGGACAAGAGTTTTCCCATTTGTATACATTCTGGAGAGTGATTACCTGAATTACAAACGCACACATACATACACACAGAAAAAGCCACTAAGAGCTGAACACTGAAATATGGATTTTAATTTGGCAATTGAGAAGTTCTCTTTGCACTACCCAATCCTAACCTGTGAAATAGTCTTTACACTGTGTCTCTAATTGTTTTGTTATGGCTGCTGTCTGACATAATTCAATTAAGTGCATCTATCTATCTATCTATCTATCTATCTGTCTGTCTGTCTGTCTGTTTGCCTCTGTTTGTCTATCTGTATTTGTATCTATCATGTCTGTCTGTCCTTATAACCTTTAACTGTGAGTGCTGCACACTTGATATTCCTTCCTCATCCTTGTCTTGTTAAGATCTCAGAGGATCGTGCCATCATTATGGAAAAGGGGGGGAAGGAGCTGCCCTTAAGACATGCAGTCAATAAAACAGACACTTTACCAAGCCAAAAGGGAATGGACCAATCCATTCTAGTCTGTGATCCAAGGGTTGCCCACGTGTCAAAGTATGATATCAAATGGCACACGGTTTCCTGGTTCTCTGAGTAAGGACTGTGTCAGGGACGATGACAGCATAGTGGGATCTTAGAAGTGCATTTTGAGCAATGGGACTCCAGGAATTTAGAAATGAAACTTCAATGCAGCAGAATCCTCCCTCTTCTCTTGTCCCTCTTAACAGCATGGTACATCCCATGCCAATGGCAATAACATATCATGGGAATTATCCAGCAGTGAGTGAGTGAGTGAGTGAGAGAGAGAGAGAGAGAGAGGGAGAAAGAGAGGGAGGGAGGCTGATGGAGAGAAAGGGAGAGAGGGATGGAGAAAGGCAGAGACGGAGAAAAAGAGCAAGAGAGAGAGAAAGATAAAAAGGGTCAGAGACAGAGAAAGTGGGAGGGAGAAAGAGAGGCAGAGACAGAGGGGAGAATAAGAGCCAGCGTGAGAGAGAGAGAGAGGGAGGGAGGGAGAATGGGTGAGAGAGAGAAGGAGGGAGGGAAAGACAGAGGGAGAGAAAGAGAGGGATAGTGAGGGTGAGAGAGAGGGGGGAGAGGACAAGGGAGGGAGGGAGAGAGAGAGAGAAAAAGATTACTGGTGCCAGACCGAAGCTGCTGAGAAAAGAACAATGGATCTGTGGCTTTAATGAGCCCCTAGTGCACAGTACTGGAGTTAAGAGGCCAGACGACTGCTATTCCGCTCGGTGCTGCACTCTGCTGCGGGGGACAAAGAGACGCCGCGGACCAGGTAGTGGCGAGGAAGACGCACCGCAGGTCTCGACCACTCAGCCCACAAGGGGCCGCCGGACGCAGACTCAGGCAAACAGTCAAAGCCCATGCAAATCACTTCTCACATCGCATGGCACAAAGAAGCCATTGTGTACACAGACAGAAGCGCAGATTGTTAACTTATGGATAATCTAACGGCAACCTAAAGATAACCTTAAGTAATAACATAGGCGCCACAGCGAGACATTCATGATAAATATTGATAATCATTTAATACATAATTCTTATATGCAACATAGAGAAAGAGAGAGAGTGAATCAGAGTGTGTGCGAAAATGTCAAGTCGTCTGTGGTGCTTGTGCTTACGTATGGCCACATAAAAAATCTATCTTTTTCAGTGTGTGTGTGTTCGTGCATCACTGCATGAGGCCATTGCAGCAAGGCAGGGGGGTGGATGTGGTGGTGGGGGGGGAGTCAGACTTATGCTCACCAGCTCCCTGTTGCCCTGGAAACAGGTACTGAGATTCTTTGCCTTTTTTCATCTTTCCCCTCGCTATCGATGTCAATGCCCCCCCCCCCCCACCCATTCCACTCCAATCCCCGACCTGCCGCATCCCCCCTCCCCTCCCCTCCTCATCCCAATCTACTGCAGTCATTTAGCAATGTCACAGGCCAGAATAACCAATCCCCCAGCGCTGCTCACACATCGGGGCGCACAGAGCTCTACTCTATCAGGGTCAAAACGCTCTCTACTATTGATCTCAGCTCGCCAGACAGTGCAGTGCAGTGCATTGCAGTGAGGTTTGGCACGCCAATCCAACACACTACCAATCAACAGCCCCCCCCCCCCCCCCCCCCCCCCCAACAAACTACCCCCCTCCCCCACCCCCACCCCAGATGATCTCCACGGGCGATGGCAGTGTTTGGGGGAGGGGCAGGAGGAGGATTGCATGCCAGTGTCTGCAAAGCCTGCGTGTGATTTCTGTGCTCCCTATGGAGAAGCTAAGGACGGGAACAAAAGGATAGATCACTCTGTAACAACATACGCACCACAGCACACTCATACACACACACACACACGCACACAAACACACACACACCCGTGGACACTGCCTCGGAATGCAGCAGGCTGACGTGTGTTGTGTAATGCTGTCCGTTTGTATCTTGTAACTCTGGTGGTGTAACATGGTGAGCGTTAGATAAAAGCATGGAAATGACCGTCATGGATAATTCCTGACACACACACACACACACACACACACACACTCATACACAAAGCTGTGTAGCTCTCACCCTCTCCTCTCTCTCTCTCTCTAACACTTTCTTTCTGGCCTTTTTAAGTCAACATTGTTTTTGACTGGGCCACTCTCCCCTCTCTGCATTCCTTAACAGTGACTTCTCCTCCCTAGTCTGCAGAGGAACATTCCTGGGAGGAGGCTGACCGACAATAACAGTGGGCTGGGCCATATGGGGGGGGGACTGGGCGGTGTGTGTGTGTGTGTGGTGGGGGGGGGGGGGGGGTTGGATCACCGCAGAGAGGGCAGGGCCCAGGAGCTCACAAGCTGTATGGATCCACCCTCTCAGCACAGCACAGCAACTCGGAGCAGTGTTTTAAAACACACACACATACACCTGCGTTGATTCACAACCCTAGCCTATACTAGTGTTTTAAAGCACACACATGCACACACACACAAACACACACACAAACACACACACAGGCACATACACCTGCGTTGATTCACAACCCTAGCCTATACTAGTGTTTTAAAGCACACACACACACACACACACACACACACACACACACACACACACACACACACACACACACACATACACACACACACATACACACACCTGCATTGATTCACCATAACCATAGCCTTTACCTATGTTTCCATTCACAAGTACAAACACAAGCTGTTTGTACATCCATCCATACATACATATGTATAAATACATGTTTTCACTTAAAAAAACACACAAATGACAAAGAGATGCTGCTTTCAGGCATAGGTGTAAGTCCGCATGTTCTGCGGATATCAAGCAGTTGGGCCGTATCTGAACAACATATCCCGACATTTTGATCTCTGAACTTAGGCGGCTCTTACACTACTCCACACCTAGTATTTCGGACGGGCATTATGTAAATGGATTGTGTCTGAACGAAGCAAAGAACATGCAGAGATTCTGTTCATGTGCATGTTCAACCGCGCTCAACCTGTTCAACCACGCAGAGATTCTGTTCATGTGCGTAGGGGTCGTTCAGACATAATGTTCGCATAATGTCCACATGTACATCATATCTGAAACACCCAAAGGGTCGGACATCCGTTTGACAAAGATCTGCATATAGTGCAGAGGACATGTCTGAAAACAGTTAGAGACACTTGTTCTAATATTCACACATACAAAAGTACTTAGCCTACACAAACAGACTTAATTCTCACAAAGACACATACACACACATTCGCACTGGCAGTCTGAAAGCAACTTGTAAGCACCATCATTTTTTGGCATATAGACCATCAAATCAAAGAGTAAGGTGCCATGATAAAAACCTCATATCTCCCCACTGTATGTTTTGTGTAGATGGCCCAGAACAAGAGAAATGCAAGCCCTGGGGTAGGCGCCTGTTTGAACTCCGATGGAAGCCAGAAGCCATTCATTCGCACTGGCAGTCTGAAAGTGGATGCAATTATCAGAATCATCAGCACTCCAGTCTTTTCAGTGACTGGCACAATATAAAGCAAAGCAGAACAAACACTCAACAAAGCGACAGCCTCTTTCAACACTCAACCTAAGGCAGCGGATTACGCCAGTGATCCTGGGTGCCGGGGAAGGCAGCCTGGAGCTTCCGAGAGTTCTGAATGTGAGGAAGTGGCTTCTGTAAGCGCCTCAGTTGAGAGACGGATGGGGGGGGCGGGGGACACGGGCGGGCGTCCCCGTCACACGGCGAGACGCGCAATTGTAGGAGACGTTGTGTCATGTTGCATCCCTTGCTGTCAGACGCCATCAGGCCTAATTAGGGGCCGGGGGTCGGGAAGCGCGGGAGAATCTGCTGGTCCGGAAGATTCTGTGGGGAGAGTGACTGATATGTCACAGCAAGTGCTGGCTGATGATGTTTTTGTAAATGTGTAAGAATAAAAAGGTTCACTTCAGGGGTCTGTGGCATAGACACCATGCAAAGCGAGGAGACATTGACAGAGACCGTCTTTACCAGCACACAGAACTAAACAGCAATGACAGACAGACAGACAGACAGTGAGAGAGAGAGAGAATTATCAACAATAGGCTGAAATAAGAAAGAGAGAACAAGGGAGAAAATGAGGAGGAGTGAGAATACGATGAAACAGGAAAGAGAGAGAGAGAGAGAGAAAGAGAATGATTGTGAAGGAGAAAGAGACCAGAGGAGTGAAAAAAAAACAGGAACACAGAGTATTGAGCAGAGTGACTGCCATGTTGCTAAGGGTGACGTCTAGCTGTCGGACCAGAGTGCTGATGTCACTGGGGCCAAAGGTCACTCCTCTGTGCGCCATGGAGAGGAGCGTCATGCCACTATAACAAGAGACAAGGGCAGAGTCCTGTGGTGGCTGAAACCCACACACACACACACACTCAAACACAGAAAAACACAGGTACGCATGCATGCACACACACACACAAGCACAGACAAACACAGGAACACACACACAGCCAGGGGGGAATCATGTGATTTCAGAGAGGGATTCTCAAGCACACACACACACACACACACACACACACACATTCATGAGTGTGAAAACACCACATATGTATATGAATGAATACCACCAACAAATGTATCTGAATCGACAAGTAGGTTCAGATGAAATGTTCCTCAAGATTCTGCTGAAACACTCCAACATTGGGGTCCTCTGAAATGCTTCATTTATATTATGAACATTGTATATGGCCAAGAAATTGGACTTACGCAAAATAATATTTTGAAAAGATGGCCTACAATGTCATAATATAGCCTACACTAAGCTATGGGAGGAAGCCGCTTGGGCTCAGTCACATCTGGTTTTGTTCACAAATGGAGCCTACTATTCAAACGGATAAAGCTGGGTTCATGTGAAAAAATAGTCTAGGCTACTTATCATGCCTACCACTTTGTTTGAACACAATGTGCACTCACTTTCTGTTAATAACAAAAACACCGCGCCATTGCGATAACACAGAGTTCACACGCCATCTAGTGGTGTCAAAAATGTGATTTTCATGTTATGTGAAAACTTGTCAGTCGTCATTGTTGTCGAGGTCTTGAGATGAAAACATTTGACTAAAACACTTTATAAAGGTAACTATTAAATAGCCTAAGTGTAGGCTACATGTAATCAACGGGTTTTCCAATCTATATATCGAGGAAGTAGCCTTCTGCTTCAATTATCAAACGAGGATGGGGGCATTGATTTCTGACGTTAAAAAGTGGAAATGTAAAAAAAAAAAAAGTTGGAATCTGTAATCTAGCTGTGAGCTAAATGTGATGCAGGCTAGGGAAAACCGAGGTAATTGTAACAGTTCACTTTGCTTAGCCTAATTAAAACAAACGGATACAATGTTTCGATTGTAGCCTATAGTTAACCCTGACCCTATGACCACCACCGCTGTCTCGCTTTCCGGCAAAAGATTATTTGGGCGCCGCCTATGACCAACGTGCAACCAGGGCGCTTTCAGCAACTCCTAGATGCGTTCCATATACTTTCACATTCGGTTATGGCTTGTCTGACAGTGCACCTTGAAGCTAGGCTATAGGCTTCCCTGCCTAGCGTTGGACAAAACTTCAAAATCATTAATCGTTCATCATCTTCTGTAGTGATCAGTGACCATGTGAGTAGCATAATGTCATTTTAGTGGATGGCGGTCGATCGAGCTTAACGCAAAATGTTGTATTGACGAAGGACTAGCCTACTCCATCTTAAGGAATTTTAGTTTCGATTTGGTTGAAAACGTTGCACCAGGCTACACAGCTTAGGCTAGCCATAGCCTATCCCATAGGCTAAACGTAGAGTATATTCCGTATAGGCCTACATAGGCAATGACAAACGTGTAATGAAGAACATTAGACCTTTTGAAAATAGAGGGGGTGGTCCGATATCATATGCTATTAGGTTACGTCTGAGCAACCACATAACAAAAGTTTAAGTGCCACCGACACGAAACTGTAGCTGATATACTAGCTAATGTAATTACATAAGAAAATGTTAAAAATTAAGAGGATTAATGTTAACTCTTTCGGTAACAGACACTCAGAGCCTAACACCTATCTCTTGTTTTTGCATAGAAACATACATCTTTGCACCTCATGCATGAGCAGACGAACTTACTCTATTTTTCGATGGTCTCTCATAGCCTACTTCAAGTGTAACCTACAGTAGGCTACATCTTTGTTTATGTGACAATTAGGGTTGCCAACTTTCTGATATGAAAATAAGGAACGGGGTTAGTGGGGGGGGGGGGGGTTCGATAATACACTTCAGTACACCGGCATCCACTTCAGTTAGTGGGGGGGGGGGGGGGGGGGGTTGAAATTATGTATGTATTATTGTACTAAATAGTGCATCATTTTACAAAATTGTGAGCTATTATTTACTAAAATGCGTACATAATGTACTACATTCTATAGCCACTAGCCTACTCATTTTCTATCTGGTGCAAAACAAGAATCATTTCGATGCAAAAACACTTGATAAAGAAATAACTGTTTGTAGCCTATTATACTCAAACCAAATAACTCTGAAAACTGCTGGTGGATATGCTGTCATAGAAAAAAATATATTGAACATAGCAAGCTGCTCCAAAAGCTCTGAATTTGGTGAAGCCTTATTTTATTTCTGGCTTTTTTCTGTCTCTGCAGCAAGTAGGCTAGCCTATTTGTTTATCTTGCACAGATGCACTGTAAAATTCATGACAAGACATGTCATCTCACGCTACGCTATCAGCGTAATATACGTGACTCGCAGTGGCTCAAATGAAAAGTGCATTCTCTGTTGGGATAGTGATGACAGACAAACTGAGAGGTTTGTTATTTCATACAAATCGTGTATTTTTCGTTCATAGTCTAAATTATAATACTGATCTGTCATGGATTTGCACGAGTTGATTCTCAATAATACGGAACAAAATGCGTTCCGTATCAGTTCAATACGGAACACATATTTTTCCTTGCAAATACGGGACGATTCCGTATTTTACGGAACGGTTGGCAACCCTAGTGACAATATCCAAATCCACCATAGAATTGCACAGATTCAGCTGGGAGGTACCTGAGAAACGTATAGCATCACCCGATCACCATAACAACTTGGTTAAAAGATAAAGCAACTTGTAGGCCTACGCTAAGCATTATTATTTTTGGCATACAGAAAATGAAATTACTGGGTAAAGTGGCAGGACAAAAACTTCATATCTTCCCACTGTATGTTTTGTGTAGATGGCCAGGAAAAATGATAGCTCCGGGGTAGGATCCTGTATTAATGGGTCATACTCCGGTGGAAGCGAGAAGGATGTGCAAGGCTCGGACCAGCATAGAAGCAGGACAGCCCACGACCCCGAGAAAAACCTAATTGACTTTTCAACTGTGGGGCCTAGCGCAGCTGGTACCTCTGGCTCTGGTTCCAGGAGGGGGTCAGCTGCAGCTGCAGCTGGAGCAAAGGACGGGTTTTCAGGAGGCAGAGAGGACAACAAGTGGCAACAGGGTTCAAGTGCTGCTTCTGGAATAACTGGGGAGACACCCAAACCTTCAAGCGCCTCTGGTTCTGATGACAGGGGTAGATCTGATGAAGGGACTTCAGGAGGCAGAGAAGACAACAAGTGGCATGGGACCTCAGGTGCTGCTTCCTTGAGCATCAGGGAGGCACCCCGATGGAATACCAGGACGGTTAAGGACTGCAACGTAAAACTAGCCTCGCTATTTTACAGCGCAGACCACATCATACTGATAGATGTAGGCTAAGTCATTTTCATGGGATGTTTTGCAGTGGTTTGCCAATTTGTAAAGGATTTGAACAATTGATGTTATTCTTAAAGTCTTTTTAAAATGGCATCCAGTCAACGTTAGCAAATTAATCTTAAAGTTTTGTTCATTGTAGCAACACTACATTGTTCAAAAAGGTCAATACTGAATAAAATGCAGGTTAGTTTCCTATCCTGTTTTATATCTGTCTGTCTCTACAGGTGAATGAGTTTAGAAATACTAAAAAACTGAAAGCCATGCATGGAACGCCATTGTGGGATGCCTTGCATGTGAAAATGCCACATGCCAACGAAAACATCTTCAAAACAAAGTCCACGTTTTTGGTAATGGCTCTTCAGCATTTTCCTTGTTGATAGAATATCCTCATCTAAAAAGGCAGTGTAAAATATTTTTTTGTAGGTTGTGTAGGCTAAACCTCTCACCTCTGAAATCCAAATCCAGTTGTGGCCAAAATACATATATGTTAGGAGAAGCATTTTTCCAAGGTTTGACCAGTGGTTCAAATGCTCTCTCCTTCATCTCCATAGAGCTAAGAAACATTACTAGCGATAACATTGGTATTGAAAGACTTGAAAATAGTTCTTTTATTTTTTGTAATGATTTTTTGGTTTACTTGCCAATAAAGTGTATAACAAAGTAAATAAAGGGGACAAAGTAAAGAAAGTAAACAAACAAACAGAACATGTTGGTATAGTTTTTCAGCCAAATTGTTATTTTAAACCTATCGGGTCAGAATTTCACAATGGGTTCATCCCTAAAGACTACACTGCTCTTAAATTCAGCTAACTGCTCGTAGTAACCATTCCTCCAGTTGTTATTTGAATTGTCCAGTATTTGGTCTTGTTGACATTTCATGCTTTTGACAGGAGTTGCTCCAATAATCACTCTGATAAACATCCAAGTATGGCCTGTCAAAGACCAGTTTTGTATTTTTAGTTTTCCATGAAGTTGCTGATAGGCCTATTTACTCTTTATCTCTTGTGGTCTACATCAGGGTAACATTGAGACACAGTCGCGTTGGAGCGCCATCTCTAAACAACTGAAGAAGCTTCGAACAGGCTCAATGACTGTGGCTGATATTGAGGTAAGACAGTATGACATACAAGAGTGACCAAGGGCCCGAGTTCGGTGGTGATATAGTTAGCGGGAAGCTACGTCAAGACGGGGACTGGGAAATGGGCGACACCTATCAGGTGAAGTGAAATTAAATAAACTAATCACATGCAACCAGTGTTAAATTCTGATCCATCTATCTAGCTTTTATTAATTAACTTCGGCCTGACTCTGACAACTGTGTGGGGATGCACTGTCGGCAAAATACGCTGTCAAACTCACACCCCAAATGTCTAAAGACTGGAGTCCATCTTAAATTGTGGCAGTCAGCCATCTTGGCTTTCCCTGGTTTATTCATATTGCATCCATAACTAACAATTATAAATAACTATGAATCACTATTGCCCGGTCATATGACTAGTTCCTGGTGGCCCTGACATTAATTAAATGTTTCAAGAAACTTGTGAAGAACTTCATTTCCTCATCCCTGTCAAGCTCCTGTGACCCCCTCCCATGCACCCATAGAGCCAATAGACCTCTGAAATTTGCCTACAAAAAAGCTGCCATCTTTGAGATCCGTTATCTGGTGATTTTCCCTATGGGAAAATAACATGGGGATTTTGAATTATCACAACTCTTGCGGGGACGAAAAAGTCTGAAATGCAGACGTTTTCCCAAACACACTTTTGTCCTTTGGCCTTTCCGATTTTGTTGTCCCCACAAGAGTTTAACAGATGTGATAATTCCAAATCCCCATGTCATTTTCCCCATAGGAAAAAGCTCAAGATACCGGATCTCCATATATGGGCAAAGATGGTAGCTTTTTTGTAGGGGAACTTCAGAGGTCTATAGGTCCAGAGACGATGCCATCTCCAACCAGACTGTGTGTGGGGGGTGTGATGGGAGAATGCTGTTCATTGACTATAGTTTAGAATTCAGCACCATAGCGCCCTTTACCCTGCACAAAGTCAAATATGTATAGAACATTATCATGCATAATCGTCATACAACAAAGATGAGGATTCTGGGACTGGTCTGACATCTGACACATTAACCATCAGCACAGGTGCCCCCCAAGGCTGCGTTTGAGCTTTCTGCTATAACATTTACATTCATGAATGCAGAGCCAACAGTAGTCACACCTCCATCATCAAATTTTCCCTCAGGACACCACTGCACAGGAAGACATTAAGCAACTAATGCTTTTTCACTATACGTTTTACAATAGTATCTCTATGTATGTGTGTTACGACCCCCTGTGCCCTCTGCAGGCTTGGCATAGCCAATACACTGATAGTGCTGTCTTGGCTCAACTAATTGGTTAATATTATACACCTGGGTTAATGGGTTGGCCTATACACAGGGCTGTTTCTCTCTGTCTCTCTTTCTTGCTGGGTCACTTCTGGGTTAGGCACATTTCTGATTAGAAGACACATTGATTTCTCTACCACAGGCACCTTATCTCTTTCTATCTTTTACTCTTTTGCAACATCATATTGACGCTTGCATTACATCCACGTACTTACATACATTCTATTTTCTCCCCTCGACATATCTTTTGAACTGCAGTAATTTAATATTTAATAATTACTTTTAAATAAATATATTTTGGTTGACCACACCACCTTGTCCTCCTTCCTCTTTTATGTACGGTCTCGAGCCGGCCGTAACAATATGACAAAAGAAAATACTTATTAGTTAAGAATAACGTAATGGTTTAACATAATTTAATGGATGAGTTATGTAGAAAAACAAAAGAAAAGATATCCGCACACTGTGTCTAAAGCTCCTATTTTAATGGTGGGTGATAGGCCTACACAACGTTTCGACCACTCAGGTCTTCGACAGATGCAGGGTAAGGGTATATATAGCCATTGTAGGGGGCTGGGTGGAGTCCAATTATCCTAACATCCCATCTGAATGTCATACAAAGAGATGGGACAGGTCACATAGAAAACGAGTCACACTGATACATATTTAAACAGAACCCTCTCTGTTAGTGAACATTATCAATGCTGCCGCTTCATGGCTCATAGCTAACAGATCTATAGCCTGTCAACATTATAAAACACTTACTTTGCACAGAGAGTAGAGGGATATAAACTTATACATATTCGGTTACCCACATCTGTTTCAAAGGGTCATCCCCATACCACAATGTAGAAATTCACCCCCTGTACAATTGTGTTTTTGGAAAAAACAGTTATAAACAAAAGCAGTTTTGTTGTACCAACATATTTCTGTGTGTGTCTCTTGCCATTATAGAAAGTCATTAAGTCGTATAACCCACAGTACAGCTCCTGGTCCTTCGAAGGACTTCAGAAATACGTAGAGGTAGGCCTACTGTTTTCAGATTTATGACAATCTCTCATATGAGGTCTCTCAAAACCATGTATGTAAAATGTTACAAGAAGGTAGCAATTTTGGAACAATTAAAGATCTTGTTATTTTTATAGATCTTGTTAGTTTATTTTAGTTAGTTTATTATTGTTCGTTTATTGTCTCCTTCATCAGTTGAATTTAAGACAGTTTATTCTGATCAAATGCATTCACCAACAAGAGAAAGAATGTTTCTGCAAGCATCACAAATATTCTCTAAAATAATTTGTTTTATTTACATTAAAAATATTATTAATTGATGATTCATGAATGATTGCCTTAATTACAGTTCTTATTAATTGATGATTTATGAATAATTGCCTTAAGTTTCACATATATATTTCTTTAAGAAAATTCCGAGAGAAGAGAAAGAGATCTTTTTTAAGGTCATTCCCAAAATGGCAGAGTTGGCTCTAAAGCTGACAGAAAATGTTCAGAGGGTAAGACACCAAATTATATCTACTTCCTGGATGTTATTTTTCTATTTAAAAAGTTGAAGAAAATTAGTGATTTATTTCTAGTTTGCAAATGAATATATACTTTTATGGTGCTTTATGATGGCTATATTATATGGATCTTGTAGTGTGCAAGGATGTTATAGGTATCTTGTATTACATTGAATTATTATTTGTGTAGTCAAGACAAACCGATCATTTTTAGGACACTCAGATTTCATCTCAAGCCTTGCATCAAGAGTCATTAGTATGGGGATTTGGCTTGGGGGTCTATGTGCTTTTAAAGTGTATCCTGTTAAGGATTTGGCCTGGGTGGGTTTCTGCGTAAACTCTGTCCTATTCAAGTTTTTTTGTGGTTTCCACACAGGGCCTTCCTCTGCTTAAGCAGGGTAGTAGCTATTCCATCACTCTCTCCCAGATCCAGATCGCCACCCTGTTGGCCAATGCTTTTTTCTGTACCTTCCCTCACCGCAACACCACTGCTAAGAACGCAGAATACAGCAACTACCCTACCATCAACTTCAGCAGGTTTTCACGCACGCATGCACATTTCTCAGTGTATTGTAGTCATTTCATAATACAACTACGTAGGAGGATGACCATAGTTGTATTGCTTTGTGCAGTTAAATAAAAAGGAAAAAGTTATGACATAACAAATAATTAGTACAAAATTCTGTAAACAATGATGACACAAAAGGACATGTTCACAGAGGCCATTACAACTCTTGGTCATTCTGACTATTTCAAATCATTTCCATGAGAGATAATTTCTCAATTTATACCTTTTTTTTCAAATTTCAGCTTATTTGGTAATTTTTCTCAAACCACAATGGAGAAACTGAGAGCCATCGTGCATTATTTCAACACTGTCACCTGTCAAAGTAAGGTACCATTATTACGTGACTCTTGTGTCATTTTGAATGAACAGTATTATGTGTGGCAGTAACTGTTATAATGTAATATTTAGTCTGAATGTGTAACTTCAATAGCCTGGTTGAAACCAGACTCATTCACTTCATCAATAGAGTCTGGGGACTCACGATTGGGAAACGTTTCCAACACTCACATTGTGACAGACATTGATTTGGTCCAGCCTAACCAATCACATTGATATCGGTTCTCTTTGTGGTAGGCTCTCGGCCACAGGGGCTGGTCACCTTTCAGAGATGTTTCATCCCAGATCATCAACTTCCCCGCTGGAGACAGTAAGGACACGATCTGAGACGTTTTAACGTTATTAATATTAGCCTCCACACCAACTCCCATGCATGTATTATTGTATTTACACATGCTAGCACATTGTGTTTCTTTTCTGTTGTCACCATAAAAAGTGCACCACTCATCTCTCACGTCTCTTAACTTTGCTCTTTACTGCCTTAGGCGGAACGAACACCTGGGAAATGTCCGTGTAACGTCTGAGGGCACCATTGAAAAGGAGGGCAGAGGGATGTTGCAGGCAAGTGTGTTGAACAATGACTGCATTTCTATGGACCCTTTCAAGAGAGTTCCATTAGCAGCATCATAGTTGGCCCCACAAGACTTCCTTTTTAACATTCCATATGTTATCTTAATGCAGAGGAAGTAGATTGGGGCCCAAATAGAACGTTCAAGCATTGTTTTTGTTTTTATTGTTGAAAGGGTCTATAGTTCCATTATCAGCATCATAGTTGGCCCCACAAGGCTTCCTTTTTAACATACCATATGTTATCTTAATGCAGAGGAAGTAGATTGGGGCCCAAATAGAACGTTCAAGCATTGTTTTTGTTTTTATTGTTGAAAGGGTCTATAGCACTTTTCCACTCCTCAGAGCATTCAAAGCACGATACACACACACCGATGGCGTAGGCACCACTGCAACAACTTGCACATCGGGAGATTGGGGCACATTGGGGTTAAGTGAGTTGGTCTCGAACCTGCAACCTTCCGGTTGTTTGGGCGACTCCTCTACCTCCTGCCCACTGTCAATATATTATTCTGGGCCATGTTTTCATGCTTTTCAGTAATTAGCACACAAAATCCAATATGTATTCTACTTGAAAAAGATGGATAAGGTTGAAATGTCAGTTGAAATGTGAGGTTTATGTGCTGGTAGCGGCTGTCCAGCTATGAAAAAGGTGGATAAGGTTGAGATGTTAATTGAAATGTGAGGTTTATGTGCTGGTAGCGGCTGTCCAGCTATGAAAAAGGTGGATAAGGTTGAGATGTTAATTGAAATGTGAGGTTTATGTGCTGGTAGTGGCTGTCCTGCCATGTTTGGTTCCGTCACTGTGTGCAGGTGGACTTTGCCTGCAGTATGGTGGGAGGAGGCGTGCTGGGCTCTGGGCTGGTACAGGAGGAGATCCTCTTCCTCATGAACCCGGAGCTGATTGTGGCCAGACTCTTCACAGAGAAGCTCAGCGATAATGAGTGCCTCAAGATCACAGGTAATGAGTGCCTCAAGATCACAGGTATCGGAACGTTACATATTACCAACCGTCCCGTATGTCCAACCTCTTACGTGTATGTGTCACTTAATATTAATTTCTATACAAACCAAGATGGCGGATTCCTAAAGAAACGCAAGCACCCACATCATAAGTGTATCAAATCCGCTTGGAGCTCCAGTGGAATTTTGAATTGAGAATTCTCGGGCTAACCGTTGATATGCCGTGAGAAGGTTGGGAATATGCACTCACCAGCACAGCACTAAACTCCGAGCGTGGTACACAAAATTGTATATTTCAGGCAGTAAAAGCCCCGGTAAGAACCAAACTAGATTTTGTTCAAATCTACACACATATGGCTACTGAAAACTGCAAGGTTCATTTATCAAAATGTTATTTTAAAGTATTAAAAAACATTGTTGTTTTAGAATTTTTAAACGAAATGGTTGGTAATTAGTACGTTTACGATAATGAGTGCCTCGAGATCACAGGTAAAACTGCCCACATCTGTCAGAGGCCTAACCAGGGCCAAGCAAGTGTGTGAGTATGTAGACAAGTAAAGAAAAATGTAGTAAAACAAGTAACCACTAAGTAAAATGTAAAATAAAGTAACTTACTAAGCTGCACAGGGAGTCTTGTGGTAATGTGGTAAGACTGGTTCTTCAAGCAGGTAATAGTGCGTGTCACTCATATTTAAAGGACAATTCCGGTGTGATATTGACCTAAAGTGTGTTGAGTGATACCGAGTGTGAACGTATGTCTCATAGCTCATCTCGGCTTGTCCCCTGCACTCAGAAATCTGGCGCTAGTTAGCCGATGCTACCAACAGTTTTTCTATGGGGTTGCCTCGGGCATCGGCCTAGCCATGCAAATAAATCACTGTTTTACACCATTTACGAGGCTCAAAGTAGCTCCATACTTCATTGGTAGAATTCTGAGGGCCTTGACATTTAACCCATTCACGCCGGATGCTGCACGACGCATCATTCTATCTCCCGCCGGTTGCTGCATAGCGCAACATTGAATCTCCCGCTGGTTGCTGCGTAGGGCAGCATGCTTTTTATTTCATGTTTCTAGGTGCTACAGAACACATGATAAGTCGAGCGACAAGTATGAATGAACAGGTATGATAAAGGATCAGATTCCAAAAATAATTTGTGGAAATGCATGGATTCCAGTTGCTGCTACTGGAAGCAACTGGAATTCATGCCTTTCCACGGAATTATTTTTGGAATCTGATCCATTGTTATACCTGTTCATTCGTACTCGACTTATCGTGACTAAATTCAAGATGGCGGCGAACGGTAAACTTACTCAAGGTACTGTCTAGGCGGGTCAATATATGAAAAAAAAACACCTAACCTCAAAAAAATTGATACAAAAGGTTTTCAACTGATTATGATACCTTTAGATGTACTTAATAACATATTAAAAATCTAGTAAAATCTGACCCCAGTAAAGGGGTCATTTTTAAGATGGCCACCAGAAGCTAATTTGGGATATCTGAAGCATTATTCAGCCTAGCAAAATGTTTTTCGTGTTTAATCAGATTTAGAGGTCACTGAATCATATATGTCACACAATCCTTCATTAAATCATGCCACCCTAAAAAGATGGTTGTGGCGTAACAAGACGTCATGAATTAATTATAATCTATTGAATTGTAATTAGTCCCTCCTTTTCCACAACTTTCCAACCATGCTGCCAATTCAGTCTACTTAAAGCATAGAGAACAATAGACATAATTTCATTCTACTTTTTTTCACGACTTTCTGTCAGTTCAGTCACATACATACGACAGACTATTAGGGCCACACATGAAGAAAACAAAGAAGCCAAACCCAACATGTCGTTTAAAGTCGACATGTCAACACACAACATTTTGAAAATAAAGTTGAAATATCATGTCAACTTTAATCACTAGGATCTTTGGTGCCAGCAAAAGACAGCATTCCAGAAGAGGAGATTTTGTCCTTCAGTCATGTGCCAATGCCTTCACTACTCCCAATCAGACAACAGAGGTGATTGGTGAATTAAGATGCCAAGTGATGGCTGTACTTTTTGGTGGGAAGTCCACAGACTCTCTTACAACATTACGGCACAACACCCTGAGTAGGAAGGTTGTCCTTGCGTCATTATTTGTGACTCTAGAACGTCTCCCTCCAACTGAATCTGCTAGTAAGCTTCACAGCTTTTGAAAGTTATCCGCTGTAACTGTGTGCATTTCGGCAAGACACTCTTCTGTTAATGTAGATACGGATTACGCTTCACTGCTGCCTGTGGAACATGTCAAAATGAACAATGTGACAATCTGCACAACTTCCTTTCAGAGGACTGGAGGATGATGGATGATGATGAATAATGATATAGTAATTATTTCTGATATACTAATAAATATAGTTTAATATTAAGTTTAATTAGCTCCCCCCCTTATGATAGATGCCAACATGTATTTGATGCACACAAATATATAATGCATGCCTATGCATGGGTTATGGTTCACTAAAGTCATAGAACAGCCAGAACTATATTATAAAAGCATATACCCTGTACATGAAATATAACATCAATCAACTTATGTTCCCAGCTTCCACTACACTTTGCATAATACATAATCTATTCTGTATAGGCGGATCTAGTGTGCAGCTGATACATTTTGGTATGTACAGTCCAGGGGAAACAAATTAAACATCCTAAACTATATATTTTCTGAAAGCATATAACCTGTAGATGAGACATAACACCAGTTAAGACATGTCCCATCTTCCTCCATGAATACACAATACATTGCCCTCTATTCTGTATAGGCGAATCTAATGTAAAGTGGATACATTTGGGCATGTCCAGTCCAGGGGAAACAAATTAAACACCCCAAACAATGATTTTCTGAAAGCATATAACCTGCAGATGATATAACACCAGATAAGACATGTCCCATCTTCCTCCATGCCATGAACAATACATTGCCCTCTATTCTGTACAGGCAAATCTAGTGATAAGCGGATACATGTTGGCCTATATTGTCCAGGGAAAACAGATTAAACACCCTAAACTATATATTTTCTGAAAGCATATAATCTGTAGATGAGATAAAACACCAGTTAAGACATGTCCCATCTTCCTCCATGCCATGAACAATACAAATCTACAGGGCCGTAGTCACCATAGACATTGAGGGGGACGTGCCCCTCCCCCCCCCCCCCCCCCCCAATATTCAAATATGACCAAAATGTCGTCCGTCCCCCCCCCCCCCCCCCCAATATTCGGACATAGAAAAATAAAGAAAGAATAAAGCGCTATACTAGGCCTACAGGAAACCAACACGTATCTGAAATGTAATCAAACGTAAATAACGCACAAATTAGTGACCTATGGTTCCAGAGTAGCCTACACCCCTGAGTGGTTTGTCCTGATGATTTTCCGTTTTTCGTTAGTGGCGTGCGCTATCAAAAGCTTCCATTTACTGCACCCTACTGCGGTGAGGTAGGGCTGTCAACAATATCGCAAAAGCTACCGGAACAATTTTCACAAAACTTCTTGGAAAGGTGTAGCACAGGCTAAGGAAATCCCATACATGTTTGGAGCCGATCAGACTGAAAGGGAACATTTTCCATATCGTAGCCTATTCTCGCAATGATGGCGAAAGTGAAACGTTTCATTTTAAATGATGAATTTGTGCAAGCCTGTGTCATTTCTTTCACGTCTTTAATGCATTCATATGCTTGTAGTAATGCCAGAAATTACCGTGTATAGCTCTCTTAGAAATGATTGTTGCATCTTGCATATTATTTAGATGCGCACTCAATCGCGCATCCATGCAGGCAAAACGTGATCAAATGTGGCGACGTTTACAATACGTGCCTAGTTAGCCTAGCTAATAATAGCCTAGTTAATGTGAATCGCGGACAATAACCAAAGAAAGGAATTTGCACCTCCATTCACCAATTAAAGGCTGTGGTAGGCCTAGTGTTTCTACATGTTGGCACAAAACATCATTTCTGTCAGAAGCCAGTCTAGATACAGGGGTAACATGAGGTGAGTCAGACAGAAGAGGGGCCTGTCTTAGTAGCCTATTCCTGAATCCTGTCCCTTTCAAACTACGTTAAAATTGTGTGATTAGCCGCCAGCATAATAAAATCTAAATTAAAGGACAAAATCTTATTAGGCTCCAAACCTATGAGTCTACGCCTTAGTTTAAAAAAATCTTCAGGTGTAAGTAATAAGTCAAAGAACCACATTCTGTGTAATATAGAGGTTATCAAAAGATACTCTAGTTTGTAATTTCTTTTAAAGTATACATTTGGGGGGGGCTTCTGTTTGGGGGTCCCTCAGACCCCACCACAGATTTGGTCCCCCCCAATGTTGACATCATGACTACGGCCTTGAAATCTAGTGTAAAGCGGATACATGTTGGCCTATATATTGTCCAGGGAAAACATATTAAACATCCTAAACTATATATTTTCTGAAAGCATATAATCTGTAGATGAGATATAACACCAGTTAAGACATGTCTTATCTTCCTCCATGCCATGGAGATGGTTCATAATCCTGTATTGCATTTGCTCTGTATTAAAACGCATTGATTTTAATATATGGCTGAAAAAGGTAGAGCATTGAAACATGTTCAAGATTCCCATTTAAAATCATATTCTTGTTTAATATGACCACAATTTGACATCAATTTCACCCCTGTATGATGAATAGTAATTGAGATATAGCCATTTTAACCTCTTGACAGCCATTTTGGTGGCCATTTTGAAAATGACCCCTTTCCCAAGGTCAGATTTCACTAGATTTTTAGTATGTTATTTAGCATGTCCAACAGTACCAGAATCCATGAAAAAACCTTTTGTATCAATTTTTTTTGACGTTGAACACTATATTGACCCGCCTAGTCTGTATAAATCGTCTTGTAAATAAACTACCAGTGCTTTTTCAAAGTTCTCAATGTCTCGTTTTAAATGTCAAGGCCCTCGGAAGTCTACCAATGAAGTATGGAGCTACTTTGTAAATGGTGTAAAACAGTGATTTATTTGCATGGCCCAAGGCACCCCCATCGAAAAACTGTTGGTAGCATCGGCTAACTAGCGCCAGATTTCTGAGTGCAGGGGACAAGCCGAGGTGAGTTATGAAACATACATTTACACTCAGTATCATGTTTCAACACACTTTAGGTCAATATCACACCGGAATTCTCCTTTAATTTCCTAAATGAAGACATCGCCTAAATGAATATCTCAAGTAAAACAAAAAAAACCTACAATCTTTATCATTTGTTTGAGCTTTGACTTTGTGAACTGTAGTCTAACTGACCATTTCCTGTTCCATTCAGGAGCCCAGCAGTACAGCGAATACACAGGCTACAGTAGTAGCTTTGAGTGGAGTGGACCCCATAACGAGAACCTGGAAAGGTAAAAGAACTCTTGGTATTGAGACCAGCATATGTCATAAGCGCATGTAAACAGCCTGCAGGTGCTGTAGGACCTTGGATCACTAAGATTCCTGATAGCAAGAGGCTGGTGGACCACTCTCAGTCCACCGGAGGTAGATCTGCAATTCACTAAAGCGTTTGCACTGTGAAGCCGAACATTCTTAGCATAATTCACTGGAAATGGTTTAGACCAGTTCTAACTTCCGTGAATTATGATAATATAGGCTAATGGTGTCAGGGTTATTGGTTGCACAAAGAAGAGAAGGATATGTATCTTCTTATCTAACTCTTCGGTAGACTAGGACAGTAAATGGACCATCAGGCCCTTGATATGCACAGTGTTGTAATGTTTTTCTGTCAGGCAAGTGTGAATTTGTTATCATGATGTTTGAGTTCATGAAAAATTATTGAAAGTTACATTTCAGTGTATTACGCCATAATTGTATGAATATTAATAAATTAGCAATTTAAATATTTATGTTTGTGATGTTTCATTATTTGCATTTTCTAAGGGTACATTTCTGTGCTAAAGAGCTAATATGAATTATTTAGTTTTCATTTTATTATTCAAAAATCTTCAAGGTTGGCAGGTCTGACTGTAATCCTGAAACTCTGAAAACTGTGTGTTATTAGAGATAATTGGATGAGGCTTCATCGTCAGATAGTTGCCATAGATGCTCTGAACTTCAAACATCCGAAGGAGCAGTATCAGATGAAAAAAATTAAGCGCGAGCTGAACAAGGTCAGTGTTTGCTTATGAAGATAAATTATATTAATGGCATTCAGAGCAACCCTTATTCTTGCACAGTAATTTGTATATTAGTATTAATATGATATGACTGAAGGAGCTCTTGTGATATTTTGCATAGTGTATTTAGGCTTTACTCTTTACCATTTGTCACTCCACTGCCTCTCCATCAAGTCTAATGACTCGGCTTGCTAACATCTGCATTGGTATTAAAGGTGCTATGTGGAGTTCTTTTATTTAAAAAGTTACCAAGGAATAACAACATATTGTCAAGAAACAACCGTTATGTCCAAATGCCAGTGCTCTGTGTTGCCAAGATATCCACTGGAGTTAGCATACAAACCAGCTAGCGCTGGGCCGCTTCACTTGTAATACCACAGTGTGCCACATGCGGCACTATATCAAATACAAGTCAATGGAAGTTCAAGTCAACTCAAATTCTACATAATTGCACAAACCTCCTTTAAACAATATTCTGATTAGGCTCCATTTATAACTCCTATTTTATTTACATTCACTTTTTGAGTCATGATATTACATACAACTTGTATTTTAATGTTTTCCTTCACAGGCTTTTGTTGGGTTCAGAGAGGAAGGCCGTTTTGCTCAACTCCCAACTGTTGCCACAGGAAACTGGGGTTGTGGGGCCTTCCATGGAGATCCCATCCTCAAAGGTACTGCACTATAGAGGGATGGTATAGTACTATATAATATACTGTTCATTAACTGAATGTATATAATTGATGCTGATGTACTGTATATTGTGCCTGATATTTCTGTAGATGCTTAGTGAGGTGTGTGTGCTTTATTGGTGGTTAAGACTTTGCTTTGACTTAATAAAAGTATTTGTGTGTGTTTGTGTGTGTGTGTGTGTGTGTTAGTCCTGGATCTTCTGGTCAATCAATCGGTTAATTTGTGTCCTCAGCTCTCATTCAGATGATGAGTGCCGCTGTGGTGGAGAGAGACATGGTGTTCTTCACTTTCAGAGACACACACCTGGAAAGGAGACTGCGGAATATGCACACACTTCTTAAAGAGCGCAAATCCACCGTTGGTAAGACACAAAACATCAAAAAGCAATATCCATAAATAGTCATATTGGGTTGGACACATTATAGTATTTCTTAATGGACAACTTCTGTATTTTTGCTTTTAATGAACGTCTTCCTTTTGTGTGGTATTTCACATACCTTCATCACATGTGTGGCTTGGTCTCACCCAGATGGTAAAAGCACTGAAATATTTTTGAATAATTTCAGCTGTGTGTATTTACCTCTTCTCTGCTTTCTCTCAACAGGAGACTTGTACACTATGCTGGACTTCTACTGCCAATCAAGCAGGCCACAAGAGGACCTTTATCAGTTCATACAGACTTACATGAACAACAAAAGTTCACTCTGAATAGGCCGCAAAACTGCCGAGCCTGATGCCTAATACACAAAGCCACATACTGCACTACTGAAACATTAAATTAACATGTGCCAAATTTGTGCCTTATGTAATTTGGACATGTTTAAAGGATTTAACATTCCTTTTTAAAAAAGGGGATCTGGATGCAGACAGAAACGTTATACAGTGGAATGATTAAAGGAGGTCTTAAAAAACACCCAAACTGGCTCTGATTCACACTTTATTCATGTATTCAAGTAGCCACACCCTCTTAGATCTCCTCTCAGGTAGATACTAGTCTGGAACACCATAGTTCACTAATGTCTCCATCGGGTCGGAAGATTACCTGCCCAATCAGCAACGAGAGGGGATGATGCTATAGTTGCAAAATTGAAAGTGGTTGTGGTTAATGGTAGTAGCAACACCTGTGTAGCGACTTGTATCCAAAAGCAAAGCAGTCTCTGAGAGGCTAAGGTATGGGTGTAGTTGATTGTCTGACGCGCTGTACCAAACAAAATATCCGCTGAGATCCAAGGATGCGTTTGACGGGTTTATTGAAAATGTAGTCCAACTTAATCATAACATGCTCAAAGTAAAAAGAAAATCACAGCAATGCAGCGATAACAGCGTAAACAGCGGTCAACAAGAAATACGGCCTCCCAGTAACTAACCCTCTCTCTAGTTACTTCCACCCGTGTCTGTGCACCTGTCATTAAATTAGCTAGATGTTACCACCCCCAATTACACTGATATGAAATTAAACAACAAAAAAGGTAACGAAATATAAAAACCCAAGTAACCCAAATATAAACCATTAGACTATATTACTTATTAACATTTCATAATAATCAAAGATTGTATATAATAATAAACACCTTCATGGCTCCTACAACCTGCAAACATCAAAAATGTCAGTCGGAAGAATGTGTACATTTATTTACAACAAAGGTAGACCCACATACATGATTTTGGTATAAAAAAAAACAAAAATGATTGGTTTTACCTGACTCGAGTTGCTGGATCCAACAGCTAAAGCAACCAGGCAGCTACAGCGCTACACTTTGGGGCCATGGACATGGGGGCAGGGCCGGATTAACCATTAGGGCAACTGGGCACTTGCCCAGGGGCACGGGACCAGTAAGGGGCCCTGGGCACAGTCAAAATATTACTTTCGATCAGGTTACAAACGCTGTACTCACTTCCCTAATTTTATGCAGATTTTGCAACCCGTTCAATCTAAATATTATGTTAAATCACGTCAAAAACAGTGTCTGTAGCTGCCTGCACAAATGCTGCCTGCCATCAGTCAATGAGTGAGGGCGAGCTATTACGTCGAAACATTTCATAACATCCAGACTACAGTCATGTCGAGATGTCATTTTTGCTAACGTGGTTAGCGTTTTCTCGGACGCAATTGAGCATTTAGTCCACACTTCATCAACCCCCAAACATGAAATCTACTTCTGTCAAAACGTTTGAGACTAAATAAATTTTTGAGTGTAGCGCAGTAAGCACAAGCATAATTTTGTGGCTTTACGCACAGCGAGGGCATTCGTGTTTGTTAATGCCTGGTACAGATTGCAATCTAATGCAGACAAGGCTTACATGCTAGGACCTGCCCTCTGAGAAACAAGTAATCACAAAAGGTTGGTTTTTAAACCACTTTATTTAGTTTTTTACAGATTTTTTTCAAAAGTTTTTTGAGGCAACACAGTGTGCAAAAAGTGCAAAAGTGCTGTACAAACGTTTCAGTCAGTGAAGACTATCCTCAGTGCAAAAAAGAGCAGCAACATATTGAGGCAACCTTTTAAACAGTCTAGAGCAGTTGCATCCAATTAGTGGCCAACAGGCCTAGTAGGTCACAGCTCATTCAGATCACATAATTGAACAATTACATCACAATTTCATTCTACCTTATAGGGCATAGTGATCAGACCATAGACTGTATAGTTCTATATATACAGTCTATGGGTCAGACATATAGACCCTTTCAACAATAAAAACAATGCTTGAACATTCTATTTGGTTCCCAATCTATGTTAAAACGGAAGCCTTGTGGGGCCAACTATGATGCTGATAATGGAACTCTCTTGAAAGGGTAATTACGGTGGCCGACAGGTGCAAACGACGTGCAACTTATGGCAACAGATGCAAATCAACAAAACACGTGCAAATAGATAAAATACAACCAACTTAAGAAAACATCTTCATCTTCATTTGACAACACGTGCACATCATTTAGAAAACGCGCTGCAAATTCAGACAACATTTACATTTCAATAACGCACAACGAAATCCACAACACAACGGAAGTGTTACCGGGGGACACTTAAAAGTGATGAACACCTCTGAAAGGTGGCGAACGGGTGTGACAACAACAGCTCCTGTTTAAAGAAATCTGGCTTGAAATGTAAGTATTTGGGTTTATCTTAACATTTTAATGGCACTTAAAAGTGATGAACACCTCTCCTTTACCAGAGACTTTCTAATGTGGAGACACAGCACTCAAAAGATACTCCATAGAAATGCATGGGGCTAGTTTGTCACGCCAATATGGCCGTTGTCTACACATATCCCACCCCTTCCTGGCAAAACGTCGACATGTGAATACATTGAGCCAATCATGTGGTGTGAATGTCAATGACGTCATTCATTAGCACAATGCTAGCTTATTATGTGCAACAACGACCCAACCTGTAAGAAATCAAAAGGACATTAGTACTCGTTCATTCAACTTTTGACCTATAACCCATGTTGAAGTTATACAAACTACAATCAAATCTGAGATTTGTCAACGACAATCAGGTGAAAGAGACCAATTTAGCCGTCTAGCTCCATTGACTCCCATTCATTCTGCACTCATGGCGATCGCCCCCAGTGGAACTCTGGTGGAACTGCATCCAAAATTCGGTACAGTGAGACGGGCTCTGCCCTTACTGTCTGTACCATAGACAGTAAAAGAAACACTTCCGTTGTGTTTCTGAATTGCGTTCAGCTCGTTTCTGAAATGTAGATGTTTTCTGAATTTGCAGCGCATTTTCTAAATGATGTGCACGTGTTGTCAAATGAAGATGAAATGTTTTCTTAAGTTGTTTGTGTTTTGTCTTTTTGCACGTGTTTTGTCTATTTGCACATGTTTTGTTGATTTGCATCTGTTGTCATAAATTGCACGTCGTTTGCACCTGTCGGCCACCGTAATCTATAGAAAAAACAGCACAATAGGGTCTGTGTAACGCTTTGCAGTACTTTGTTCTATTTGCTCCATCCATCTGATCCAAATAAAAAATGTGTTCAATAATCCAATTTTCATTTTTTTCAACTGGTCAGCAAATAGATAATTGCTGCTATTTTCTACATTTGTCATTAGTCACACAAGATAAAGAAAAAAACAGAAACTGGATTGGAAACAAAAGTAAAATTCAGTTAATATTGGATTGGATTGGACTTGAGCCGTAGTAGCCTACAGGCCAATGTAGGCTATTTGCTGTTGAAATTAATACATGGATAAACTGATAAAATTATTCACTGTTATGTCTTCGTTTAATGAACCTAGTGTAAAGTATTAAATAAGCAAAAACGCCCCATGTCAAACAGTGCTTGGTAGCCTATTCATGGGTTTCATCAGGTCCCTTTACACAGGTGTATTAATCAAGCACCATGCAGTCTGCATTCATAATCAAGGTGCATGATTGTATACACCTGTGGAAAGGGACCTGATGAAACCCATGAATAGGCATGTATAGCATACCTGTCAACACAATAATAGGCAATGTATAGCATACCTGTTTTTCCCGGGTTTCTCCCGTATTTCAAGGTCATCTTCCAGCACCCTCCCGTTTTGTTATTTCTCCCGGAAAACTCCAGTAACTTGCATGGCCATCAAACTTCACATGACTTTTAAAATCATTGATCCATTCAGGTTGCCAGATTGTGTATGAAATACACCCTACACATACACGATCACTTAGTTTCAATGTCAACCGTTTTGTCATAGGCTAAAACCTGGCAACCCAAATCCCAAATAAGGAAGCGGGTGCCGACTGCGCAGCCTGAGTCTCGTGGTAAGCAAGCGGGCTAGTTGAATGGCCTACTCCAGAACAAGGGCGTAGGTTTGGTCTCAGCTTTGGTGGGGACACATCCCCAACTCCTGTTGTCACAATACCAACATTAGTGTTTCAATACCAATACTAAGTGAAGAATCTCAATTTCGATACTTTTGCGATTTTTTTAAAACTTGATTTGGTTTGTGTGATTTGTGAGATCATTCACATCAGTGGCAATCATAGAATTTGATTGACCCTCCACACACACACACACACAAACACAGACATACATAGAAAGTGATGGTTGTCATCAGTGTTAGGCAAGTTACTTCAAAATCGTATTATGTATTACTCATTACTGTCATTTCAAAGTAATTTGTTACATTATAATATGTATCTGAATTGTAAGGCATTACACTACTATTGTATTACTTTTGAGTTACTTTCACCAAAATATCTAGAAATATGAATTTGGAATTCTAAATGCAGTTTATTATGCTCAATGCAGCTCATTGCACTTCTAATGGAGGGCGATGTGGTATAACATAATGACTAAGCTAGGCTTAAGGCTAGCAACAGTAGAATGCAATAGGCACAGTGATTGTTCCTTGTATTGCATCATGAGCCATCATAGGCAGAATTTTGTTAAAAGCAGACCAAATGTCAAAGTCTGGTCAATTGTGATAGAAATGCTGTAACTTTAGGCTTAGGCCTACTCATTAAAATCAACAGACAGCCCACTACCTGTATATTGTAACCCAAAACTTAGGCTACACAGTGCAGCTACTGGCCATTTTGGTGCCCTAACTGGCGAAGTGGTAACCTAAGTATGTCATCATATGGCCAACTATAAAGATGTAATCTGCCTGTTCCCAGGGATGGGTAGTATTTCTGAAACATAAAAAAAAAATCCCGGAGGTCACCGGCCCGATTACCAGTCCGAGCCTGCTTTTACGGTTATATGAAACATTTCTATTTTTGAAGAATTTGACAATATATATCAAAGACCCTGGAAACCACCGGGTAAGATGCTGCATGGGCAAGTCAATACAGAAACACATGGTCAGATGGTCAGACCTCAGTGCCGCAATGAGAGCAGCGATGGTCGATCGTGACAAGCAGAGATCCGGCTTAAAATCTCTGTCACTGATGTATAGCCGCAGGCCAGAAGACATAGCTCTGTCTACCTACAGTCAATTTATCAATAGATGTCTTTGGGATATACAGTGCCTTGCAAAAGTATTCACCCCATGCTTAATTTGACTAAAAACAGAAATAAAAAATCTTTTGGAAAAAATCCAACCTTTAAGGACACAAATTTTCTTTGTGAATGAATAATGTTTCGTAAATAAATAAATGTTCTTCATTAAAATACAGGGTGAGTATTCACCACGCCCCCCCCCCCCCCCCCTATGTTAAATTCCCATAGAGGGAGGCAGAGTTTTATTTTAAAAGGCCAAGTTATTTCATGGATCCAGAATACTATGCATCCTGATAAAGTTCCCTTGGCCTTTGGAATTAAAATAGCCCCACATCATCACATACCCTTCACCATACCTAGAGATTGGCATGGTGTTATTTCAGTTAGCCTATTAGCTGGTTTGATTTGCATTGATGATGACTGCCTGTCCCTTGAATACACTGTAAAAAAAAAAAAAAAAAACCTGGTCTCCATCTTCAGCCCAGGCTCCAAAAACAGCCTGGTTCAGCTTGGACCATGAAACAAACTGTTCCAGCCCATCTCTGATGAAATAAACATTTAGTTGAGTTTCAGTTGCACATGAGGGAGGGGCAAGCTATAGCTCTCTGTTTTGTTTGAACGTCAACAGAAGTGACATTACTCAACATCGCTTAGAGTACCTTTAAGTAGATGGCCTTGCTGCGGACACACACTCCTGAGCTGATCTGGAGACAGTGGTGTTGACACACTCAACATTCCAGGAGCTAAAACACTAGAGTCAGCCAAGACAAAGACATCCCTATTTTACAGTCACACATTTATAAATCGCGGCTAAGAAGAGGCTCTCGAACACAGGCACACACACACTCTTTCTTTCTCTCTCTCTCTCTCTCTCACACACATTCCTAAATAGGCTCAATCATATCCAAACAAATAAGTTGGACACATGTTTTTTTTAATAATAATAATAATAATAATAATAATAATAATAATAATAATAATTTACAAATAATATTGTACTTGGAAAAAAAAGGTTTATTGTTACATACATTCCTCATTGTAACACCTGTCAATTCATAGATAAGCCACGCCCCACTGTGGGAGGACTAAAGTGTGCGTCTGATGAGGGTTCCCCCTAAAAATGGCAAAAAATTGCGTTTTTTTTCTTTCCTGTAATGTTTTTTTTTTTTTGTCTTTTCTAGCAGTGCTCCTTAAAAGTATACAGTTATAACATAAATAGCAATAATAATAATTATTGTAAAAACAAAACAAAAAAACTGAAAAGGAATCCAGAGCAAAAGGTTGTGAGGTCATAATCAGAGCCATAAGCAAATAACTCCCAGAATGCAATGCATCTTAGACTCCAAAGCTAAAGGGTCGTGGCAGGGAAACATGCTTAAGACATGTGATACTCAAAGTGCTCTCCCAAACTTACACTGAGAGTGCTGTTCCCAGGTACTGCTACTGGGCTGCCCAGCATCAAAAGGGACCGAGATCTGACCAGTGTGTGTGCTTTGGATGGTGCAGGAAGGAGTTAGACATTTCGGTCGATTTGCACAGGTGAGGTGTTTTGTCTGGGTGGGCGTGATTGCCGTGATCTTTTATCGCCACAGCTTTGCAAAGTTATTGCTCTTTGGGCTGTTTATAAGGCCATTGGTTAGAACCCCTGGGCCTTAGAACTCCAGAGCATCCGGCCGGTTATATGTATATATACATAAACACGGAATGTGTATGTATATGTATTTTTTTTTTTTATTAATTGTGTTTGAAAGGGTTGGTAGCAGGGGTGATTTGGGTAGGGGGGACGGTACTGCAGTGGCTTGAAGAGGAGAGCTGAGGGGGGAGCAGGGGGGAGGCGGGCAGGGGAGGGGGGGGCTAGGACTGGCCCTCAAAGGCGTTGAGGTTGAAGGCGGTATCCATGAAGCGCTCCAGCTCGTGCAGGTGGGTCTTCTTGTTACCGGTGGCTGGGGCTGCTGCGGGCCCACGGCCAGCATACCTGAGAACACACACACACACAAAGTATGAAAACCAGAAGAACCAGACAAAGAAAGATCAAGAGAAAGAGGCAGAGAGAGAGGCAGAGAGAGAGAGAGAGAGAGAGAGAGAGAGAGAATAGGCCATGAGTAGCTCATCATGTGGTGTGATGAGCGAGAGAGAGAGCAGCGCTGAGCACCGGGACTCACCAGACGGGGCGGCTGCGGTCGATGGTGGTACGGATGCGGGGCTTGACGTAGTCATAGTAACCCTGGTTCTTGTGCTCCTCCTGGCTCCACAGCAGGTCTGCCTGAGGGTACTTATCAGTCTCGGCCTTCACCAGGTCAAAGGGGAACGGAGAGAGCTGCACACACACACACCCAGTTACACAACTCCTGATGCAATACAAGGGAGAGGCAATTGCCTTGATTCTGTGTCTGTTTCTGTGTGTGTGTGTGTATATATATATGTGTATGAGTGTGTGTGTATATGTGTATGAGACAGAGAGCCTTATTGGGTGTGGTAGCAGTAGAGGACTGCCCCCGTCAGAAACTTGACGAGTAAAACAAATGAGATGATCTGAATCAGTACTGTCAGAAAAGTGAAACATCTGACTCAGTGAAACAGAAGGCAGTAGCCAGTAATTCAGAACATCTGGTGTGTGTGTGTGTGTGCGCGTGTGTGTGTGCGCGTGTCTGGTGACATGCTACAGTGTAGAATTTGTCTACGAGAATGTGAGTGCGACTGATGTTGTTGTTTAAGTGCCGGGTACAGACGGGATTGGTTATTCCCATTCCAGATTTTATGGTATGAGGTGAAAGATGTGCCAGAAGTGGTCTGCATAATGTTTGAGTGTGAGTGTGAGTGTGTGTGCGCTTACTTGCTCAACGCGAGTGATGGCAACAGTGTCCTCCATGCCACGCTCCTTGCGCTCGCGTGCAAGCTCATAGTACACCTTCCCTGTGCAAAAGATCAGACGCTTCACTCCCGCAGGATTCTGGGATGCCGGACCCTGGTCTGGGATGATCCGCTGGAAGTGTGTTCCTAAAAACATGCGCGCGCACACACACACACACACACAAACACAAACACACACACACACACACACACACACACACGGTGATTTACACATGCAAAGGCTGACTGCTGTGGACTACTGTGAAGTCCTTACACACACTGTGTTTATGATCACATTTATTGATATCTTAAGAAACCAAATAAACACACAAACGGTGACCATAGCAATAAGTAGTTTCACAATCAGGGTAATCGCTGTTATGATAATTCTGTGACTCTTGGGCATCACAATTGTAACATATTAGAGATAAAAGTAATTAAGTAAAGAGTAAATAAGTTAATATGAATAATTCAATTAAATTCAATGAATATGAATGTGGTGTAGTTTTGAAATGAAACATCAATTTGAGGATGAAAATGACAGAATGATGTGTGTTGTGCTAACAAATGGTATTTCTGCACATTTTCCAATTGTCTAGGTGCTGCTAAGACTTGTCCTTAATAATCACCTACAGTAACCCAACACAGTCACATAAGTACACAGACATGTCCACGGATAACATCAAACGCTTACCACTGATCATGAAACGAAATACATAACCAGACAAATAATAAACAAACTGGATGAAACAAGTAAAACCTGACTAACCTGGGAGCATGTCGTCAAAGCTGGACTTGGCCTCTGGGTGGCGCAGGAGAGATTTGGGGGTAAAAACGATGAGCTGCGGGTTGAAAGAGTGAAGAAGGAGGAGAGTATAGTCAGTGACGAACAACTCTACGTTAACTGCAGACTCCAAACTGCTCGTCTACAGGCCAAGTTATCTTCTCATATGAGCATAGATCCGTGTTTGTTTCAGAAAATGCACCAAACATGGACAAAACGAACTCAGAGTCTGGACACAAGGCTCTGTCTCTACCCGGACAGCAGAGCAAGTAGCAGCAGAGAGGTCCTGGCCCAGGGCAGCATCACAGCCTTACCTGGCACTCACCTGGGCCAGCACAGTATCACAGCCTTACCTGGCGCTCACCTAGGCCTCATACACTCCAGGGTCTGGAGCCCAGAGAGGATGCTGGGAAACCCACTGATTTTACATTTGAAAGTAGCATGGGTGTGTCTTCCACCACGGTCAGGAAGGAAGGAAGGAAATGTCTAGCTGATAGTCGCACAGAGCGATTAGAGAACAGGCAGGTTTTGATGAGCTGCAGCTCTGTCAACAACTTAATTTGGTGGAGTTGGGTAAACATAAACCCATGACTGTGAAAGTGGTGTGGGTGTGTTTTGAAGTTTTGATGGGAAAGTTTTGACCGGACATAGTGTGGGTGTGTATATAGTTTTGACAGGATGTAGATCTGGCTCTGTGTGTGTGTGTGGGCAAGTTGACAGGACGGATGTGTATAAAAGGATGGGTGCGTATGAGAGGGGCAGTACAGACCAGAGTGGCTGGTTAGGTAAGCACCAGGCTGTGTGTTCAATGGGGTAGGGAATGTGTGTGTGTGTGTGTAAGTATAAGTATAAGTATATATACTTTTTTGATCCCGTGAGGGAAATTTGGTCTCTGCATTTAACCCAATCAGTGAATTAGTGAAACACAAACAGCACACAGTGAACACACAGTGAGGTGAAGCACACACTAATCCCAGCGCAGTGAGCTGCCTGCTACAATGGCGGCGCTCGGGGAGCAGTGAGGGGTTAGGTGCCTTGCTCAAGGGCACTTCAGCCGCAGCCCACTGGTCGGGGCTCGAACCGGCAACCCTCCGGTTACAAGTCCAGAGTGCTAACCAGTGGGCCACGGCTGCCCCCGTGTGTGTGTGTGTGTGTGTGTGTGTGTGTGTGTGTGTGTGTGTGTGTGTGTGTGTGTGTGTGTGTGTGTGTGTGTGTGTGTGTGTGTGTGTGTGTGTGTGTGTGTGTGTGTGTGTGTGTGTGTGTGTGTGTGGCTCACAGGCTTGCGGAAGGGCAGCAGGATCTGACGACGCAGCACATGGAAGTAGTTGCCTGGATTGGAGCAGTTCACCACGATCCAGTTGCAGTCATACAGCTGCTGGACGGCAAAGTCCCCTGAGATGGCCTGCAGAGAGAGCGAGAGAGAGAGGGTTGGAGAGAGATGGAGGGATAGAGAGAGAGCGAGAGATGGAGGGAGGAGAAGACAGAAGGAGTGTTAGACATATACTGTAGCCACAGTGCCCTCCGGTGGCCTCAAGGTAGATTGTACAATGTCCATGTTTCTGCAGTCACTGGTGGGACACTGAATAGACTGCGTAGGCTGGATTAGGGGGGAACTAGGCAGAGCCCTGGGACGAACACACAATTACTGAATTCACCTTCTTCTATCTGAAAATCTACAACCTAGGAACTGTTGGTGACAAAGGCTTTGCCTGTTATTGTTTCACAATTAACAGCCACTTCTCAAATGGCCTCAGTCTCAAAACAGACTACTGACAGTGGGCCTGGGGCCTATTACTGAGGTGAAAGGTGAACTTACAGGGAAGACATCAGGGTCATCGTTGCACATCTGCAGGAACCTCTCAGGGCGGGCAGAGGAGTGCTCAGGACCCTGAGGGCAGAGGAGGAACATTAGCGCTCACACACTAATTACATGTCTGAGACACACACACACACACACAAACCTTCTCTCTCCCTCTCTCTCACACACACACACGCACACACACGTATGCTCGGCCTCACACACACAAATACATGTACACACACTCATACCTTCTCTCTAACACACACATGAAGACAGCAGGTGGACACAGACTCCAGGTTTACAGAGAAGGCTAAAAGGCACACAGTAAAAGTGAAGAGTAGAGGCGAGAGTTTACGAGAGAGAGAGATGCGTCCGTGTGTGGGTGTGTATTGGTGTGCGCACGTGCGTGTGTGCGTATGCACGTGTATGCGTGCGTGCGTGTGTATGCGCGCGCACGTATGTGTGTGTGTGTGTATGCGTATGCGTGAGTGTGCGCATGTGTGTATGCGCGCGCACGTGTGTGTGTGTATGCGCGTGTGTGTGTGTATGCGCGCGTGTGTGTGTGTGTATGCGTGTGTGAGTGTGTATGCGTGTGTGAATGTGTATGCGTGTGTGAATGTGTATGCGTGTGTGAATGTGTATGCGTGCGTGTGCGTGTGTGTGTGTGTGTGAATGTGTCTCTGTATGCGTGCACGCGCACGTGTGTGTGTTTGTGTGTACACACTCACCATGCCCTCCATGCCGTGGGGCAGCAGCAGCACAATGCCGTTCTGGCGGACCCACTTGGCCTGACCCGGGCTGATGAACTGGTCAATGATGCACTGGGCCGTGTTGTGGAAGTCCCCGAACTGGGCCTCCCACAGGATCAGAGCGTTAGGGCTGGCCATGGCAAAGCCCAGCTCGAAACCTGCAGCATGGGGACGGGGACGGACGGACACACACACACACACACACATCAGTTGAAGAGTATGCGTGCGTTGCATGTGTGTACATGTGAGAGAGTGAGACGTAAATACTGACCAAGCATACTGTATAGTCATCTGACAGGGAAGCAGATGGGGTGTGTGTGTGTGTGTGTGTGTGTGATACTGACTCAGCATGCCATACTCAAAGAGGGAGCTGTTGCAGACAGTGTAGGGGGCCTGTTTGGGGGTGGTGTGTGTGTGTGTGTGTGTGTGTGTGTGTGTGTGTGAGATACTGACCCAGCACGCCGTACTCAGAGAGGGAGCTGTTGCAGACAGTGTAGGGGGCCTGATTGGGGGCGATGTGGTTCATGGGGATGCAGGTCTTCTTGTCCACATTCTGGTCATGAAGAACATGATGCCGATGGCTGAGGGCACACACACACACACACACACAATCAGTTATGCTAAGAAGTGTGTGCGTGTGTGATTCAAGTGGAATTTAACCACGCTTATTGTGGTGTACAGGTGAGTATATGGCGAAGTCTCAGCTATGTATGAGCATAGCCAGGATTCTGTAGAGCCAAGAATATACACACACACTAGGGCTATCACTTTTTCAAATAAAGTTCAAATGAATTTCAAATGGCACGCGATGTGTTTGAACATATTCAGAATCTATCAGCCTATACATGTTCATATCATACCATATCATTAGCTTAATTTACTGATGGTCAAGATTTACAATTCACAATGAACTGAACATACCATACACATGGGTTATTTATAATGATTTATATACAATTTTTTTTACAATGTTTTTTTGACATGAGTGTTCGAAAAGTGACAGCCCGAACACACACACACATATATGCATGTGTCTGTGTGTGTGTATGTGGATCTCACCTGAAAGTGCCTCTCAACGTCCTGTCCGCTGCGTCTGTGTGTGTATAAGTATAAGTATATATACTTTTTTCCCGTGAGGGAAATTTGGTCTCTGCATTTAACCCAATCGGTGAATTAGTGAAACACAAACAGCACACAGTGAACACACAGTGAGGTGAAGCACACACTAATCCCGGCGCAGTGAGCTGCCTGCTTCAACGGTGGCGCTCGGGGAGCAGTGAGAGGTTAGGTGCCTTGCTCAAGGGCACTTCAGCCGCGGCCCACTGGTCGGGGCTCGAACCGTCAACCCTCCGGTTACAAGTCCAGAGTGCTAACCAGTGGGCCACGGCTGCCCCGTGTGTGTGTGTGTGTGTGTGTGTGTGTGTGTGTGTGTGTGTGTGTCTCTCACCTGAAAGTTCCTCTCTCCACGTCCTGTCCACTGAGGCGGACGTGGATGCCCTCTTTAAGCAGCGAGCCGAAGGCCATGTATTCCCCAAGGGCCCAGTCCACCATGCGGTTCTCCACCATCGTACCACGGCCCTTCAGGACACGGCTCAGACCTGACACACACACACACACACACACACACACACACACACACACACACACACACACACACACACACACACACACACACACACACTATGAAATTCAGTTCTACCGTAAAAGTTGATGTACAAAGCATGTTATGTAAATATGTCAATATCCACTGATAAGATATGCATGAGCATGTACAGTGGGTCCCAGTTAAAAATTGACACTTCATTCACGATCATGGTGAATGGTGAAATGTAAGTACAACTGCAGCCGCTTGGGGGCAGCATAGTCCGCTGTGGAGTTCCACGGTCGAACCAGACGGCGCATTCGACAGCAAGGGCTGTGATTGGCCGAGTTTTCAGTGCGTTTCTCTGTGTTTTTAGCAGCCCCTGCAACATGCTAGTCCACTGTAGCCTAAGCCTTGTACATAATGTTAAACATAGTTTTGGATTCAGTGGCAAGATTTCTTGATTGTACAGTGTCTGTCTCTCAGTAATGTTTTAAAATGAGAGCTTCGTCAGCTGGCAGTAGGCTACTTTGTCGGTAGTCATGAGAAGTTCGCTTGCTAACAGAACATAAATATGCTGTCCAGAAACCTTGTGAATAGTTCTGATTTTTTTTACTACACTAACGAGGTTGAAATATAGACTTTGCCTACAGCAATCACACAGTAATGTTAACAAAATGACAGCATTCATATGACAAAAAAAACGAATTCGGTCACTCAAGACTGTGCCACAGCAACCAGTGTAGGCTACAGTCCTACCCAATAGGCCTACTCGAAGCAGATAGCGTTGTCTGACGGTCGAGTGGGTTAATGCACGTATTTCCAGAACAGGTCTGCAACTTTCAGGTAGTTCTGAGTTCGAATCTAGGCAGGAGCAGAGCCATATAAAGGCCTAGGCCTATTGTTATAATTTTTTGCAAGGTGTTGCTCCTGGCAATACTTATTTATAATACGTTTGGTGATTAATTGATAGCTGTTTTTGGGACACGTTAAACGTTCTTTATAATGAGCGCATCCGGGGAGTAAAACGACTGTTACGCGCTGTTACAACTGTAGGCTACAATGATTGCAATACAAAAATATGCGCGTGTTAGTTTAGTTAGTTTTGCACTTTTGCCTCATGTGTTTTCAGGTTTGAGGGCTTTTTTGGCAAGATTGACCTTGGTTAGACTCTGCATATGTTATTTCTCCGTATGGAAAATAAAGTCAATTTTCGACACACGTCTGTTATTAGTTCAATAACAAGTGTTGCTTGTTAAAACATGTGACTAGTGAAACTCAAATGATTTTAGAAATATTTAGCCAAAGCCAAAAAGAGAAGGAGAGACGCCGGTGCAGCTCAGATGTCTTCTTAATTTTCTTTATTCTTTAGTAAAAGGTGCAGAATATTATTAAACTTTGACTAACGTTTCGATGTTCGTTAGTCAAAAACATCGACACATCGAAATGTTAGTCAAAGTTTAATAATGTTCTGCAGCTTTTACTGAAGAATAAAGAAAATTAAGAAGACATCTGAGCTGCACCGGCGTCTCTCCTCTCTAAAATATCTGTCCTGGCCTGGTTGCAACGGATTGTGGCCAAACGACAGAAGCGCGGAGAACCCTCCTTTGTCTTCCAAAAAGTGTTACTTTGTGCCCCGCGCTCCCCCACTGCTTGTGAAAGAAGGGGATGGGGGAGGGGGGCTTAACGTGAAAAAGCTTAATGTCACAAAACGGCAACGAGTCGTTTTAGGCTACAGGCCTTCATAATGGTAGGCTACAGGAAGTGGGGGGAGGGTATGGGATGACCAGAGCCGTCATCTATCGTCTTTCCAGGCACACAACTCGTTATAAAGCCTATCGACTGCCTTAACAGATAGGCTTTGCTCTTGGGTTTGGCCTTACAGCGAACTCAATGCTCTTGTTGCTTGCAGTTTGTTAAATAAAGCGATGCAGATTACATTATTTATTTCTGATTAATTGCGTCTTTTGATGTATGTTGCAACATTTGCTTGTTAGGCTGGGCTACTGTCAATGTCCTGTACAGGTCAATGTTCAACAATTGCTGGTGTAGGCCTAGGCTATTAATCAATTAGGGACTGTTCGTTATTTATTTAATTAAGGGGCTACCGGAGGAGTTTTGGGAGCGTTAGTCAAAAAAGACGTGACCCTCCCTCGCCAGCAAGAATTTTTTCTATGACCCTCCAAAGTGATTGAGAAAAAACGCATGATCCTCCCCAGTCCCAACAATGTATTGATGCCTTAGGCTACTGGGTCAATTTGGGAGCTTGCATGCTACGACTCCTTCCTTGAAATGCCTTGAAAAGGCTGTCGTTTGCACAATTTCACAAATAATCACCGGGACCGAAACAAACCTGTCAACTTTTCCCGGGTTTATCGCGTATTTTAACTTTTTCCTCGCTGTCTTAGGAGGAGCTGCAGGGCCGTCGCAAGGGGATGCGAGGCCCTGTGCGAACTTGACAGATGCAAGGCCCTTTTCACTTACGTGCATGAAATCATGCGATAGCTTACTTTACACATAGCCAAGGCTACCGTCGGTGTATTTTAATAGTAGCCTAGTCTAATAAGCTACACCAGCTTGCCTTTAAGAGGGGAAATTCAATTGTATAGCCTATAACATTAGCTGAGTCACATATTTGGCCATATGGTGTTTATCATAGGCTACATCACGAAACCAAATAGTGTAACAAAGGCGAACACTTTAACAGGGGGAATTCATTGGGCATGAATCATTGTGCTGAACGGTATTTGTCAATGAGCAGAAACACACACGACATTCAAACTATTGATAAGATGTACTGGTCTGTATCTATAGGCTAACATTGGACAAATAAATGACACTGACTCGCCATATCCTGACTCAGGAAAAAAAACATTTTCTTGCTTTGCCGCAAACTCAGCAATGAAATCATAGGCCAGTTTGCAGATAGCCTAACGTCTTTTTCATAGAAGGGAGAGCCCAGTCTCTCCTGTGACATGGAGGTGCGCAAATAGTTTTTAATAGCCTGTTCAACTTCGAAAAGCTTCGTTCACCCGATGCCAGTCACTGATCGCAATTTCAAAGTTCGGAAAGCTTCATCTTTTTAAGTTTTAAGTGCAGTGGCCCATATCTGCCCCCTTTGGAATTATATCTCGAGCCTATTATAAGGTCCAGTGCGTTATGTCCTGGGATTCGGATGTGCTCAAAAAGAAAAGAAAAAACACTTTTTTATAGATGGTTATGAGGAGCAATGTGAGAGAGAAATTTGATGATCATTGATCGTTGTTTTGGGACGTTAAGCCTTTTCCATAGGCGTCAGTGAAGGAGATTGAAGAATGACCATTTATTTTTTATACGAAAATATTTCTTAACTACAAAAACTCAGTGTCTAAAAACTCAGTGTCATTCAGACTCAACCCTCTTGTTGTTTTATTATCTTTTTCGTTGTCGTTTGAACGTTGGCAAGCAGGCATGTTGCGGTTGCAATTTAAGTGAAATTTCTACAGTAGGCCTACAACATGCTGTTAGGCTGAGCTACTGTCAATGTACTTGTACAGGTAAATGTTCAACAATTGCTGGTGTACAGGTTATATAATCAATTAGCTAAATCATTTGTCCAGCTGTTTAAACATTTTTTCGTGCTACATTCAAACGCAAAAGGTGCTTTGATATATTTTTCGTTTGAACGTCGGCAAGCAGTCATGCTTTGGTTGCAATGAATGAGGATAATTGCTTTTCTTTTGCATTATTTTGAATATGACTCGCTCCAGTCTCAACAGCACGTACTTTTTCCACACGCTTAGTTCTAACACACATAGGCCTATCCCCTCTCGCTTTCTCTCTCTCCATCCCTGCACACGGTGCTTTCTTAAAGGAGCTGCACCATTTTACAACAATTGCATCTACATTTTCATATTAGAATGTTTTGTCAAGTGTAAGCTTAAACTACCGTGATCAATTGAAGTTCCCGTGCCCCCGCTGCGTCATGGAAGCAGTAAGTCAGTCGCATCAAAAATAGTAGTGGCACCCAAGTGACACCTTGTGGTTGTTTGTGTCAACTGCAGTTTGTGCCATTTCTGCTGAGAAAATGGGGATCGTGATTCATGAAGGAACCCGTCCAAACTTAACGGGGACCCACTGTACATGAGAGCATGCTGTGTGTGTGAGTCAGTGTGATTGTTTATCTTTTTTAAGTACTCTATATACTATACTTCTGTATGTATTGTACTCCTCCAATAAACGCCGCCTAGCTTTGCCACCCATACACTCATAATCCATAATCCATTTCATCATCTGTAGTTCCCCGTTGGTAGAACACACTAGCAGTTCCTACCAGGGCAGGGATCTCTCTCTCTTCAAAATCCTCCTGAAGACCCAACTCCCAAGAGTACCCCATCCTCTCCTAGCACTACAAAAAACTGGACATGCTTAATCTAGCACTTACCACAACCTTCCTCCTTACCCGACTCCCTCTTCTCCATCCCCTTACCCAACTTCGCTTGAGCGGTCATTCTGTTCTCTGCGAGTGGTACTTATTGCTACACTAACATGTTCTAGTCACACTGTACCTTGATTGTTCCCTTCTTTGTACGTGACTTTAGAATAAAAGCGTCAGCTAATGACTAAACGTAAATCTCCACAGATAAGGTATATCTTTATGTTGTTCATGTATCTTCATCTTGTGTGAGTCAGTGTGATTGTTTATCTTTTTATAGACTGTATATTTCTGTATTCAAGCATTACTCAGTGTTAGTCATCTTCATGTTTGCATAGAAGAGTGACTACTGTATTCTGGCCCAAATATGTGTGTGTGTGTTCATTGCAGCTACAAATAACCTATGTGAGTGTCGGTGCATACCTGCGTGACTGTGCCATGTGTGTGTGCGCTAGTGTGTATGTGCTCTGTGTGTGTTTGTGTGTGTGTGTGTGTGTGTGTGTGTGTTTTTGCCGTTCGCCTCACCTCCGTGGATGGTGAAGTCCTCCACGGGCACAGAGGAGGCGACCTTGCCGATGTGGTTGAGCTCCTCCTCGGACAGACCAGTAGAGGGGCAGCTCATGCTCTTAGGCTGGCCGTCCAGGGTAAAGAAATCTACACACACACAATCAAAATTTCACTGTCAACAAATCAGTCAGTCACAACACGCTTACTCAAACTTTCACATTCAGAAAACAAACATTCAGAAACCCATACCTACAAGACAATCAACCCCCTTTGTAATTTAGACCAACACACACACACACACTCACCAGGCCATGGTGAGTCCAGCCAGTGCTTGATGTGGAGGATCTTCTCGTCTTTGGAGCGTGCGTGGGCCTCCTCACAGATCTTATCATACTTGGCGATCTCCTCCTGCACACAGGAAGTCAGCATGTCAGCCGTTTCAGGTGTGGAGGACACACATTTTACTTTATTTGACTCTTTGATAAGTACTGAAACACACATTTGCCCACACACAGGCACGTTCACACACACACACACACACACACATAACTGACCTCGTATTCCTGCCGGGTGACCACTTTACTTTATTTGACTGACTCTCTTTGATAAGCACCGAAACACACATTTTCACACACACACACACACCACTCCCCAAACACACACACACACACACACCACTGACCTCGTACTCCTGCCGGGTGACCACTCCCTCGGCGATGAGCTTCTCGGCGTATTTCTGCAGCACTGGCTTCTGCTTCTTGATCTGCTTGTACATCAGGGGCTGGGTGAACATGGGCTCGTCCATCTCATTGTGCCCGTTACGCCGGTACGACACCTGACAGGACACACACACACACACACACACACACACACACACACACACACACACACAAATCAGAAATTAATTTACATAAAGGCTTGATGCCAGCCTAATTAATAGCCTTTGTACAAGCCAATGGTGAGTAGTTGTACATCTCGGCACAGGAGAACCAAGAGATGTTGATGTGGAGTGTATTTTGTTCCTGTGTGACAGAGAGAGTTGTCCACAACGGAGGCTGCCATGCAAGGCGCCCACCTGCTCATCGGGAGCATTGGGGTTAAGTGTCTTGCTCAAGGACACTTTGAACAGGGTCAGAAGGAGTTGGGCTCGAAACGGCAACCTTCTAGTTGCTAGGACAACTCCTTTACCTCCTGAGCCATTGCCGCCCCTACAATTATTACTTACTTATTAATTACTCATGAGATACCAACACAATCATCACCTCTAATTGAGCACAACAAAACTTTCAAACTAGCCTATCTAGTCTTGAGCTACTTCTGATTGGTGGACCCAGGCTAGCAGCACCTGATGTGAGCTATTTGACGATTTCTAATGCCTCTTTTGATTGACTGACTGATTCTAGCAGCGCGGCTCCTGATTGGCTCACCAGGTCGACGACCACGTCCTTGTGGAAGGTGGCTCTCCATTCTGCGGCGACGTTGCACACGTACATGACGGCCTCTGGGTCGTCCGCGTTCACGTGGAAGATGGGTGCGTTCACCACCCGTGCCACGTCCGTCGGGTAGGGTGACGAACGGGCCATACGCGGGTCAGTCGTGAAGCCGATCTGGAATCACACACACACAGAACATTCACATCTCATGGATTTTCAGAGCTCAGCTAAGATGGTGTACAGGCAATATAACTAGTTTATGAATATATGAGGCAGCAGGTATGCCTGGAGAATGGGAACAGAGTACAGTGTGAGTGCGCGTGTGTGTGTGTGCACGCATGTGTGTGTGAGTGTGTGTGTGTGCACGCATGTGTGCGTGTGTGTGTGTGTGTGTGTGTCTGTCTTACCTGGTTGTTGACAACCACGTGGATGGTGCCGTGTGTGGTGTATGATGGAAGGTCACCCAGATTGAAGGTCTCGTAGACGATGCCCTGACCAGCGAACGCTGCATCTCCGTGAAGCAGGATGGACATCACCTGTACAGATGCACACAAAGGCACAGGTCAAGGCCAAACATTAGGTGCGTGTGATTGTTCAGTATGACTGGGAGTAACAGGTGTGTATGTGTGACTGTCCAGTATATGTGTGTGTGGTAACTGGTAAGAGTATTGAGAGCCTGTGAGTGTTTGCAGAGTGCTGAGATTGTGTGTGTGTGTGTGTTTTTGTGTGTGGTTTTTGTGTGTGTGTGTGTGTGTGGTTTTTGTGTGTGTGTGTGTGTGTGTGTGTGTGTGTGTGTGTGAGAGAGTGTGTGTGTGTACCCGGTTGCCCTCGGTGTCTCCACAGTAGAACTGCTCGGCCTTGGTCTTGCCCTGCACCACAGGGTCCACGGCCTCCAGATGGGACGGGTTGGCCATGAGCGAGAGCGTGATGTTGCGGTCAGTGACGCGGTTGATGCGCCGGTGGAACATGCCCAGGTGGTACTTCACATCCCCAGAGCCCTGGACAGAACAAAGGGCATCGAGAGGTCAGCGCGTCTGTCACCAATGTGTCGGTCTGAGGTGCTCGCTACTGAATATAGGTTCACATAAGCCATTTTTGGGCTAAACAGATCTAAGAAAACAGTTCGTTCGCAAGAGCCCAAGATCATATTCCCAAAACGCCTAAGATTATATCCCCAAATGCCTTGTTTTGTCCATACTGGAGATGTATTCAGTTTACTGGCATAGAGGGGTATGTAAAGCTGAAAATATTTCATTAATCGATGAATTCTTGCAGCCCTCCATCTTTGGATGATACCATCTGCCAAACAGCAGACAGATGACCTCCAGGACGGCACCAGTCCCGTCTTTATCTTAATTTATCTGTCTGTTGCTTTCATCCAAAGTGACTCACGGATGTCAATTAATAGCAAGGCCAGACTTCATAGTGCTCAAGGGCACAGTGGTGACAGCTGGGAATTGAACCCACACCGTTTCAGGCTACCTCATGCAACTGCATCGCACACCTGTAACACATTTGTCAGAATCAGCTCCAGCCGATCACAGATGAAGACTAATTTAACACTACTGCCAGTGTCCCTTGATTAGCAAACACGCCTGAGATGTATAAATCCACTATTTTGCTCTAAGCAGCCAGGAATCTCCACAACAACAGTGCCAATATAAGATTGAGTGCTGGACCTGGATGTTTAGCAGCAGTAAACTATTGGTTTAGGGTGTAAGCACACATTGTTTAAAGAGTGGCTTACAGAACCACTGAGGGACTTTCTCTGAGGGTGTGATAGTTCCTCAAGCAGGACTGTTGTGAGGACTATCTGTCTGGCCTACTGCTGCTCTGCCAAGATAAGGAATGGGAGGGGAAGATAGGGGAGGGGAGGAGGGGAGAAAAGGGGAGAAGAGAAGAGAGGAGACGAGAGGAGAAATGGGGAGAGAAGAGAGGAGACGAGAGGAGAAATGGGGAGAGGAGGAGAGAGGAGAAAGGGGGAGAAGAGAAGAGAGGAGAGGAAAAAAAGGGGGGAGAAAAAGAGGAGAGAAAAGATAAGGGAGAGGAGAAAAGGGGAGAAAATGAGAAGAGAAAGGGGGAGAAGAGAGGAGAGGAGAGGAGAAAAGGGAAGAGGAGAAAGGGAGAGAAGAAGAGAGGAGAAAAGGGGAGGAGGCATATACCTCATCTGCGGCCTCCAGCTTGGAGTCAAACTGGCAGAAGATCTGCTCCAGCTCCTTCCTGATCACGTTGGCCAGCACATTCAGACGGCCCCTACAAGTCACAGAGACACACAGATTTTTCCACACACACACACGGAAACATGCACAAACATGCGTGCGCACACACACACACACACAAACTTTATAGGCTAGCTTTCACACACACACTTTACGTTTGTCTTTGTCACATAACATGGTGTGTTAAAGTTTCTACACACACACAGCAAGTGTGTGCTGTGCTGTGCAGTAGTTATGTGCTGTATCGCTGTGCTGTGCTGTGCAGTAGTTATGTGCTGTATCGCTGTGCTGAGCTGTAGTTATGTGCTGTATCGCTGTGCTGAGCTGTAGTTATGTGCTGTATCACTGTGCTGTGCTGTGCAGTAGTTATGTGCTGTATCGCTGTGCTGAGCTGTAGTTATGTGCTGTATCACTGTGCTGTGCTGTGCAGTAGTTATGTGCTGTATCGCTGTGCTGAGCTGTAGTTATGTGCTGTATCGCTGTGCTGTGCAGTAGTTATGTGCTGTATCGCTGTGCTGTGCTGAGCAGTAGTTATGTGCTGTATCGCTGTGCTGAGATGTAGTTATGTGCTGTATCGCTGTGCTGTGCTGTGCAGTAGTTATGTGCTGTATCGCTGTGCTGTGCTGTGCAGTAGTTATGTGCTGTATCGCTGTGCTGAGCTGTAGTTATGTGCTGTATCGCTGTGCTGAGCTGTAGTTATGTGCTGTATCGCTGTGCTGTGCTGTGCAGTAGTTATGTGCTGTATCGCTGTGCTGTGCTGTGCAGTAGTTATGTGCTGTATCGCTGTGCTGTGCTGAGCTGTAGTTATGTGCTGTATCGCTGTGCTGTGCAGTAGTTATGTGCTGTATCGCTGTGCTGTGCTGTATCGCTGTGCTGTGCTGTATCGCTGTGCTGTGCTGTATCGCTGTGCTGTGCTGTATCGCTGTGCTGTGCTGTATCGCTGTGCTGTGCTGTATCGCTGTGCTGTGCTGTATCGCTGTGCTGAGCTGTATCGCTGTGCTGAGCTGTATCGCTGTGCTGAGCTGTATCGCTGTGCTGTATCGCTGTGTTGAGCTGTAGTTATGTGCAGTAGTTATGTGCTGTATCGCTTATGCTGTGCAGTAGTTATGTGCTGTGCTGTGCAGTAGTTGTGTGCTGTATCGCTGCGCTGATCTGTGCAGCTGTGTGCTGGGACGTTGTGGACACCTGTGGGGCATGCCCATGATGACACTCTCCACGCCGTTCTCACTGGACTTGTCGATGATGGTCTTAAGAGCGGGGATGAGTGACTCGGAGCCCTCCAGACCGAAACGCTTCTCAGATGACCACTTCCTCTGCAGGAACTCCTCAAACCTGTACCACAACACACACTCACATATAAGCATGACAACACAGCACAACATGTGTGTGTGTGTTTATGTATGTGTGCAAAGGTGTGAGTGCCACATGTACACATAACTTCCCTGATGCACTTATGTAGCGTATGCAAGTCTGGATTGATGTCCAGGATGTGGACACTTGAAGCAACACATATTCTTATACCTTAAAATAACAGCTTCAAACTCATTCTGGTGCTTCAACAACTTATAAATAGTCTATGTGCACGAAAGGCTCTTCCTGTACACTTATTTCCGGTGAAACGTTAACTATGTTGTAATGGCATCTTCTGTTGTATTCTGCTCCTAACATCTTCACTCCGACACTGAATATCTTGTTTGCCCAATAATAACAATTTTAACACACGCTTAGATCCTTCTTCACATGAGTCTGTGTGTGTTAAACAGACCCAACACGTCGGCATGCCTGTGAACACTCCTGAGTGAACAGTGCTTATGTGTGAAGCATGGTGTCCTGTCTATGCCTGCATAACTGTATGGTGTGTGTGTGTATGTATGTATGTATGTATGTATGTATGTATTTATGAACTATGTGTGTGTGCGTGCGTGCGTGCGCCTGGTTCGTACCTGGTGGAGCGGACCATGCGGGCCAGCAGCGTCCTCTTCTCCTCCAGGCTGAACTGCATGACTCCGGGCTTCTCAAACTTCTGCCGGATCCACTGGCACTGATCCAGGTCGTTGATGAACATGAACTCCACGCCGATGTGCTGACAGTATGCCATCTGCAGCAGGCAGGGGGCAGCAGTGAGCAACGTGCACAGGCGTGCAGCCATAGGCAACACGTGAGGGGTGTGTGTGTGTGTGTGATACATTTATTGTGTTTGCACACATGCAGGGGAACTGAAGCATGTTAATGTTTAACCAGTGAGATCCAGGAGCTTCTATATGGGATTGCGTAAGCACATGTTCATTTGAGCATGCTGTGTGTGCGCATGTGAGTGTGTGTGCACCTGCACAAAATTTGTGTGTGTGTGTGTGTGTAACATACATACTGAATGTGTATTTTATCAGGTTCTAAATGGTGCTCCAGATTTTTGTTCCAGAAGGTTTTTGTATGCGTGTTTGTATACATGTATGTGTGTGTGAGTGTGTGAGTGTGTGTCTGTCTGTACCTCCAGGCGACGGATAATCTCCCTGAGGGGTAGAGCGCTCTCGCTGCCCCCGATGAAAGTAGTGGTGGGCAGCCGGAACACCTTGTCCAGATCCGACTCATCCAGACCGTAGAACCCTGACAGAACACACACCCAGACACCGGACGGAGGGGGAGGGGGGCAAGGGGAGGTCAGGAGATTGGACAGGGCGCCCCATTCCAACACCCCAACATCAAATACACAGTGGGCCAACGAAGACAGTCACACAAGGAGAAACATAACGTTAGTCAGGAATCACAAACACACCGACACACACACAGACACACAGACAGACACAACAATCTGTCAATCATAATTTCCATGTCATTAATCAAACAACCTGATTTGGGGTTTTGAGATGATGACAGTGGCACAGATTTCAGAAGCAGGTGATCACACTGAGAAACCGACAAACAGATAGCACACAAAGCTGAAAAGTGGAAGGGGGGGGGGGGGGGGGGGGGGGGGCTTGAAGGCAACACTACAGAGAGACCGAGTGATAAGAACAGACAGAGCTTGGAGCTTGGCAGAGAGGAGAGGCTGAAGCTCCAGAGTGGGGGGGGTGGGGGGGGTGGGGTGTGGGTGGGGAGAGCGAAGGGGGGTGTGTGGGGGGTGAGAAGGCGTGATGGCGAGAGCCGTGTAGGATCAGGAAAGCATGATGATGACAGCCACACAAGGTGGAACAGGTGTGAGCAGCCACACAACATGCGGAAAGCGTGAAACTGCACATCACACCAGGAACACACCACACCACATCAAGATACACACACACACACACACACACACCAGACACAGCACTCCAGGGGAGATACACACACACAGGTCTGACACCCTGAGATGGTCAAGCTCCTGCTGGCTCTGGTAATGACCGTCAGTCAGTGTTCTGCGCTCTCGCTTCAAGAGCTTGCAATCACAGCATGGCATGAGAGTTGGTCAATCACAGCATGAGATGGCACGGGAGATGGCCAATCACAGCTCGGGATGGCACGGGAGAGGGCCAATGCTTGAGCAGCAAAGGAACGGCTTCCACTTCAACACTCCCAGGCCTTTACACATTCACCTTTCAGAAGAATCCATGCTTACAGCTATGGGACTCTTTCCCTACATTGGCAGCAGCTTCCAGCAGGTGTGTGTGTGTGTGGGCGTATATATGCAAGTCTGTGAGGTTCGTAGCCTCTAGCTGTAGCGGCGCATGTAAAGTGTGTTTACAGAGCAAATGTGTGCAGCTCCAGTGGGTATTGCTCACTCTCCTTTCTCTCTCTCTCTCTCTCTCTCTCTCTCTCTCTCTCTCTCTCTCTCTCTCTCTCTCTCTCTCTGTGTGTGTGTGTGTTTTGTGTGTGTGTGTGTGTATTCTGTCATTAACCTCCGCAGGGGTAACCTCTGTGTTTACCGATACAGCACAGATGTGTACACCCCCACTGATCACTGTTGTGTACGTGTGTGTGTGTGTGTGTGTGTGTGTGTGTGTGTGTGTGTGTGTGTGTCTAATGCCAGAGCTGGCACACACTGCTCTCTCACAGTGGATGTCACCCATTTCCCTGAAAAGTTCAACCTCCGCCACGCTACACACACGCACGCACGCACACACACGCACACACACGCACACACACGGACACACCCACCAACACGTGAGCTGGACAAAATGTACTAGCAGGAAGAGATCCCACACCATAGGCCCTGCCTGACAGAGCAGGTTTAACCCCGCGTGCGCCATGGAACACAGGACTTCCTATGCTCTGGGAACTCTGTATAGGTCTTGATGTATGTCAGTTAATGGCCACCTTACACCAAACAACTCTGACAAGATTCAGGAAAGATTCTTGAAAGAGTCTTTTGAGTAAAGCTTGAATGGGGGGGCATTAGCTAAAAGACTACAATCTTTAAAAAATCTATCCAAAATTTTGTCAAAGTTGTTTGGTGTAAGGTGGCCATAAGATGTTAAGAGAAATTAAACGAGCTGACTTGCAACATCTGAAATGTAATGCAACGTAGGAAGGCTTTTTGCACACCTCTTTCGTCGGGCAGGTGCGTTGGATATAAGCAAAGATTGCAGATCAGGAGCTTAGAAAGAATCCCGCACACTGACCATTTCGCAAGCAATTATTTATTTAATAAAAAATATTTAAAAAATTTTTTTACCTGATGACTGTCTAAGACCGAAACGTATTTTCTAAAATACATAATTGCTTGCAAAATGGTCAGTGTGCGCGATCCTTTCTAAGCTCAACATCTGGAATGCAAACATGCCCTGACTGGCATCATGACCCACGAAAAACATTCTGTCCCTCTTCATTTCCCATGAGTACCGTCTTAAAGGTGAACCGCTGTCATTAGGATGGGCTGATACTACAAGCTTAGTTTCACACAGGAACTCATCAAAAGCCCCAATAGGAGTAATTTGTGTGTATGTAAGTGCGTGTGTGCGTGCGCATGTGTTTGTGTGTATGTGTTTGCACATATAAGCTTTACATGACATGAGTAAGGAAAATGTTATGTAAAGACTCGCCTACGCATGCTGTGAGTAGAGCTTCTGTCCAGAACAGGCTATACTTCCTGATAAGGCGCCTAAATAAACCCACATATTCTCGCTCTCGCACACACACACGGGCTTCTCAGCAGAACACACACGTATGAAATCTTTAGTGACTCATACGCTCACAACCCTAGAGGGCCGATGTTTCTATATGTAAAGATTCCTCGAGGAGGATAGAGGGCTTGCTGTAGCCTGAGACCGAGACACTAGCTGGTAGCAGGCAGTGACATACGTGATATGGCCTTGGCCTTGAGAAGTGCACCACACACACACACGGCAGGATTGACTTACATTACATAAGCACCTTTCCTGGCAGGGGACAGATTTATAGCGTGCGACTGTGTGTGTGTGTGTGTGTGTGTGTGCGCGTGTGTGATTAATTTAATGTCCCAAAACAAACCCAGCTGGGGTTCCGTCACGTCATTGGATCTGAGTGGGCACAATGTGCCAACAGGCACTAGAGCGAAGCCTGCTGACTTACATAAGCTCTTATCAGCTGTGTGTGTGTGTGTGTGTGTGTGTGTGTGTGTGTGTGTGTGTGTGTGTGTGCGCATGCGCGCGCGTGTGTGTGTTTTAATAACCTTCCAAGATCAGCGTAACCTTGCTCTGCCATAAAGACAGATTCCAAGATCTAAAACTAATTAACCTCTCATTAAGTAGAGACATTCGATATCAGCAAAGATTACACAACCAATAAACAATCAAAACTGAAAAGTGAACGTGCCAAAGAAAGGGGGGGGGGGGGCTCTGAGCGAGAGCAAAAGAATGTGTGGAAGTGGTAGCACTGCCCTGAGAGAGCCGCCTGCAGGGTCCAATGACAGGCAGGGTCAAAGTTCAAAGTCCTGCCTAGGGCGAGGACGTATCTGTGAGTGACAGGGGCAGACTGACCGTGCTCAACTCAGTGTTCCACAGCAGGGTTGGGACCAATCACAGCTGCTGCAGCCATGGCACGGAGCCTACCGGAGGTCATCGTCCACCGGAAGCCTAAGATGTTAAAGCGACCGAGAGAGTGCCCTTCCACGGGCCCAGGGACACAAGTGTTTCAGACCAACATGGTGAGCGGTGGAGAGAGTCACTAACAGTTCACAGAGAGTCTCGGCCAAATACTGTGATGGGACTAAAGACTGGTGTAAACATGGCTATTGCCGTGCCTGGAGCGAGATCAAAGCACTGGCAGTGTGGACACACACACACACACACACACACACACACACACACACGATTTGGCATCAACCAATTCATAAGGCATTAACATTATTCAACATCCTCTATCTGATTTCTGATCTACAGTCTGGGTCTATGCTGTGGGAGGGGACCTGACTCCAGATCAGTTTAATCTAAGCTGGGAGAGAGGAGAAGGCGCTACTGGGGATTCTCCAGGACTGGATGGAGGAAGACGGCTAACTAGCTGACTAGCTAAAAGTCTCCATACCTCCAGTGGTGAGCTCGATGAGGCGGCCGTTAAAGAGCCTGAGGTCTGAGGTGTGCACAGAAACATTTTTAACAGTCAGTGCATTGGCATCACATAACTCACTGGAGTATTCCATATTCATCCAAACACACACACACACGTTTACGCAGTATCACACATATCAATAACATCTTCATAGCCAGACAGACACACACAAATGCGCACAGACACTTCTATCTAGTCTAGCGCCTTGGCACTCTGCTGCAGTGCTTCAACTAGCCAGGGGAGAAGGGCTGAGGACAGCTTGGGTGGGGATGGGAGCAGGGGTGTGTGTGTGTGTGTGTGTGTATGTATATGTATGTGTGTGTATGTATGTGTATGAGTGTGTGTATGTATGTATGTGTATGAGTGTGTGTGTGTGTGTGTGTGTGTGTGTATGTATGTGTATGTGTATGAGTGTGTGTGTGTGGGAGCAGGGATGTGTGTGTGTGTGTGTCAGAGTATATACAGAAATTCTTAAGTTGAATTTAATACCTTTTTTAATACCTTCACAATATTGTTTAATACCAACACGACTTTGAGCTGCAACTAGCGGCAACCTTTCGTGACTAATTATAAAGTAACAGATTACGGTCATTTTTGTTACTTAACTTTCTGAGTAAGAAAGTGTAGCAATGCTTACAATTCAAATCAAGTATCTTATTACAGTTACTGGATACTTTGTTCCTTTTTTGCTTCAATAAAAACACTGGCCGATACACAATTATTTGTTATTTAATCCTAACCCAAGATAAAAAATTTATTTCATTGTTATGTGTAGGAAGAGCACACACCACTTCTCCAGCACTACACTCTTTCACTATCATTCTCTCTCAATCAAGACAAAATGACAAATAAAAATAAGAAAAGGTATACTGGACTTTCTTCTAAAAAGGCCCGCGACCATACGCAGTACACACACACACACCCTTGCTGTCTCATATAATTTGCCAGTCAAGGTATCACATTCAAAAATAGGCTCACATTTTACAAAAATACTAATTATTAATTGGGTGCTGCTGGAGAATATGGGCCCCATGTGATAAAATACTTTTGGGCCTGCATGCTCCCTGTGACGAAAATTTAAAAAAATAACCCCTTAAATGGTGACTTCTGGGGAATTTTGTGGAAACTAATTGACAAATTGACTTAAAATATATTATATTATAATATATTGATAGCATATTACTATACAGCCTATACAAACCTACACAGGTTCTTATATTCCACTAATTTTAAGCAAGTCTATTGGGACTTTGATCTCATCACATACTACATCAAGGGAGTAACCCTATAGCTCCTGAGCAAGCTTTGAATAATGTAAAGGTAACACCTGTTAAACTAACCTTAACATGACATTTACTGAGGGTAGAAAATGTTAAGGGCCCCATCATGACATTCTAAAGTGCATCGTCACTCGTCAAAAGTCTATTCGAATTTAGTAGGATGTCCAGTTCACATTGGGAGGGGTTTCATTATCAAAAGTGGAGCGCATGGCGTAACAAGGTGTTCCTAGGTCTTTTAACCCATTCGCGTTGGATGCTGCATGACGCAACATTGACCCTCCCGCTGGATGCTGCGTAGCGCAACATTGACCCTCCCGCTGGATGCTGCGTAGCGCAGCATGCTTTTTATTTAATGTTTCTAGGTGCTACAGAGGCTTAGATATTACATTTTGGTAGACGTTGACAATTTTTAGTATGTTTTCAGAAAACCCTCAGGAAATAAGGTTATTTAGTCTAGAATGCCATAGGATTCTATAGGCGTTTTTAGCAGGCATTTTAGGAGTAAATGGGTTAATCAGTCATATGGGTGTGTTTGGGGCGTAACATCAATTTTAAATCAATGAGAATGACATCTGTCATTCCCTTTAACGGCGCAACGCGCGATATGTCTAATAAATGCATCGGTATTTTGGCATTCAACGGCGCATTTGAAGGAGGCTGCTTGCGAGACTGTATGGAATTGTCATTCTTAAACCATTTGCACTCGTCTATTATTTGAACTCATTGGCAAAGTGAAACTAACTTCACCAAGGTGTCAGTCAACGAAGACGGTTATATGCAGTTACTTTCACTATTGACTGACAATGGGTTACCATCGAAAACATAGGCTGGAAAAAGCAACACTTACCCTAATATTGCTCAAATGACTGAATAAAACAACATTTATCCTGCAGAGGAGTTGCTTATATCTTGTGACAGTGCGTCTTCAGCTGTGCTCCACACGTGTCTCTCGCCTCTCCCCTAATCACTTTTAACCGTCATTACCAATTTGCAAATGATGGTGAATAACTACTCATCATGAGATGTACAGTATTTCGTAATATCTTTATTCTAATTATGTTTCCCATTGTAATCGTGCAATTTGTAATACTTTGCATGGACATAATGATGTCCATGCAAATGTCCAATATGATGTCCAATATGACTGTTGACATGCACTCTTAAAATAGCATATGAACAACTCGCCATTGACTTCTGACGAGGTTTAGGTGGTGTATGATAGCGATTTTTAGACAACGCGTTAGGCCCCTCCCTAGGTTGTTAATTGCCACACCCCTGGGCGCAATGCTTAAAAAATAAACGTGCAAAATACCAAATTAAACTTTCCTCGGGTGAATAACGAACTTAACGCCATGCACTGGAGCCCAAAATACAGCCCGTAATCTTATAGCCTAAACAAAGCAACACTGTCAGACCTCTATTCTGTAGTCAAGGCAGGGGTAGCTCATTGCAAATAACCCCTTATAACATGTGCATATGTTTACATGTTATATTCTTGGTTTTTTCCCCCTTTCATTTAATTATATATTTGCTTGAATGAAAAGGCCTTCTGCCTTTATGGGGACTTTTCATTTGAAAATGGGTTATTGTGATACTGCATGTAGGCTAGGCCTAGTTTAGGCTATGTCTGCTGCTCTTAGCCTAAGCCAGTCTTTGAATCTCGAGTCCTCTAACCAAACGTCCGAAAAAATAAAATTTCCCAGGACATCGTCAATAGTAGCGAACTTTTGGCAACAAGTTTAGGCAGTAAGCCAGCCGTATATCCAGTTTGAGCATAGAGTTTGAGGGGGCGCTAAAAGTTTTTACCGCGAACGCACACTGACATATCGCTCAGGTCCTACTCGCACATATAAATAATATAATATAAATAAATTCACGCGAATTTTAGGATGTGCACTTAACACAAATGGAAAACATCATAGTTAGTGGTTCGAAAATGTAATACCTCATCAGATGACGTTTATTACTTTTTAATACTTTTAAATGCCCTTAAATTTGGCTAATTTCATTTACTACCTTTTAATACTTTTTACAACCCCGCGGACACCCTGGTGTGTGTGTGTTTGTTTATGTATGTGTATGAGTGTGTGTGTGTTTGTGCGTGTGATGGGAGCAGGGATATGTGTGTGTGTGTGTGTGTTTATGTATGTGTACGAGTGTGTGTGTGTATTTGTGCGTGTGATGGGAGCAGGGATGTGTGTGTGTGTTTATATATGTGTGTGTATGTATGTGTATGAGTGTGGTGGTGGGGGGCCGGGGGGTTGGGGGGGTAGTTGATCGTGGCATCAGGTGGTGGAGATGGATAAGGGGAAGCCCTGACCACAGTGTCACTGGGACAATGCCTCCTCAGGGACTGACAGATATGTGAGGCACAGAGGTCTGATACCAAGATTAATGCGAGAGAACACAATAACACAACACCACCACCACCACTCTGTCACTACCCACCTCCACATCCCAGGAACCCCTTATGAGAGGCCAATGAACACCACCGAGGAGAGAGAGCACTGAGGTCTGAGCAATGATTGACCTGCCTACCGGTATATTTGTGTGTATGTGTGTGTGTAGCAGGTTTGACATTCCCCTGTGTACTCAATAAGCCACACAGAGAAGTTCCAGAACGCTCGCTGACTGCTATAAGGGCCTCTATCAAGCTTTGTGTGCAGGTTTGACCGTGCATGTTCAGGATGAATTAACCAAACAAACAAAACAAAACAGGTGTCCATCAAATGCCTGTATAGAATGGTTTATCTACAGCTCTGAAGCCTCAGCATAGTAAGCAAGACAGTGTGTTTATCTATCTAATCTCCGGTCGTGCAAAAAACCTCAGAACCCTCACGCATGTGTTCTTAATGCTGTAGGTTATTTGACAGCAGATTATGATCAGAGTGCCTGATTCAGAAACACAGGATCAATGCCTCCTTCTGTCTCTTGTTGCTCGTTTTTGCTCACCAGTCTGACAGACTAGGCTGTTTTTTTTAGTGTATGTGCGTGTGTCTGTCTGTCTGTGTGTGTGTGTGTGTGTGTGTGTGTGTGTGTGTCAGAGAGATGGAGACATACATATTAAGTAGGATGATGAGTTAACAGGACCTACAAAACAAGACTGTGCTTCATTGAATTAACTGAACAAGAGGCCTCTGTCGAAGTCAGTGGTCTCAAACTCCCAGCCTGCAAGACAGCTTCTTGGGCCCTTGGTTGATTTACATTTGTGAAGAGATTCGAGCCATATATCAATTTTGAGTTTTGTTGGCTGTGGGTCAACTACGTTGTAGTGGTCTCGTAATCAAATGTCTTTCTGAAGAAAACGCAAATATTCACCAGACACTTTGGCAGTTTAAAAAAAAATGTAGACAATTACGACTCATTCTTCATCATTCAATAATGAGCCAGAAACCTGTCCCGACAACCTGCGCAAGGACAAAAAAAAAAAAACCCTAAAGCGCCAGTAACAGCAATCATGCAAATGGGGGGTCTATGAGAGGGAGAGAAAAGCAGCACAGCTTCAGAGACACGTCTTTCAGGAGAACCAAGAGCCAGACAAGACAGTGATGTGGCCATGAAGCTAGTGAAGCTAAGCAATATGAAAAGGAATTTAAAGAGGAACCGTTTCTGAATGACTGAAAGTGACCTTATGATGCAGTGTGCTAACATTGTATGCCCAGAAAAGGCATGTTATTTAGAAAGTAAATGGCAGTCACAAATACAATGGCAGAACGTAAAGAGATATGCACAGGTGTTCCCTATAACAAGAGCAGGGCTCTACAGTGCGCCCATTTCACTCGCACATGCGAGTAAAAATGATGGCGTGCGAGTGCAAAAAGATATTTAGGCGCACTGGTGCGAATGACTTCTAACCATGTCAATGTTTGTCTACAAAATACACTGCAACATCGAGAAACATGTGCAAACCATAGAATGACGTCGCGAATTCAGCATAAAAACTACACCTCCCATCAGCAATTTATCGGTGTGACTCGCTAGTAGTCGCTTCTATCAAATCCAAGAGCGCGCAGAAAAAGCGGAAAGTTAGACTAGCCAGCCAAGATGCAAAGATTGAAAAAATTAGTTCTTCTGTCCACCGAATTCATCGGAAATAGGAGTAACAGGATGAGATTCTGAGAATGCAGTGAGAGAAGAAAAGGTAACCTAACATGCCTTTTATCCCAGTTGACGTATTGGCTGCAATATGCAAAATATAGCTGTAGCGAACAGGCACAAAAGTAGCCTCCCGTAATACGCTTCCACACATGCTTGTTTGTTTACACCGAATACAAGCTGAAGTGCAAAACAAAAGTAGGCCTAACGTTTGTCTACTGCCCCCATCAATGCAGATATTTAAAAAAAAAAAAAAAAAAAGGATAAAAAAATATATATATATCCTTGATAGCCTATGTTGGGTTTTGTGGAAGAGAAAATAGACTGTTTTAGTAGTAGTATTAGGCAATATGCAGTCAGATAGGTCACCATGGGCATATTTGGATTAGCTACAGATGGATTCACAAATAAATAAATTAGCCTACATTTGACAGTATACTTAATATACAGGCTAAATGCAAATATGTCAATGTATTATATTATTTTACATTAACAAAATGTAGGAAAATGGAACAGACTGAAAATAAAGTAGGCATTGATCTTTAAAATCCTGTTTCCTGTAGCCTAAATGTTGTCAGTCATTCTTAATATTCGCAATTGGTGCACTGGCACATTTAACTGTTAGCTGCAGTGTAATGTTAGATTATGTGTAAGTTAAGTACAGAAGTGACTGTGCGCCCAAATTTTTGTCTGTGCTCCTAAGTTTTTTAACTTGGGCGCACAAGTGCTCCTGGAAAAAAATGTTAGTGTAGAGCCCTGAAGAGTTGCTAATATCAATTCACTTGATATCACAGACATAGGCTGTTAAAGAGAATACGCAACTAGCTATTTATCAGCGGTTTAAAATGACCGTTTTGAGATGTTGCCCTATTACACTGCCCCATGCACTGTGGCCCACAGGTCATTTCAGTTTGACCCCCTCTTCTGAGTGATCTCATACACAGAGTCTCCACACAGTGTCAATCCAGGCCCTGTACTGTACATGCTGTGAAAAACATGTCAGGAAAACCCCTACTAGTGTTACGCAACAGTGGTCTAACTGCTGGAGGAAGTGAACATGTGCTTTGGAAGAGCCATTCATGTCTCTTTTTCAGCCGACTACTCCAGCGTAACTCTGGGTAACAGTCTCTGTGAATATCGTGAATAAAGCTATAGTCTCACACCAGTCGTCTTGGGAGTAATTTTGACCACATAAATGGCGACGAGGATGGGATTATTTATCTCTGAGGCATAGTGATGAGGACCAACGGCGCAGGACCTCAACAAAGTTCAGCTTACAGCTCCACCTCCTAGACTCTACATATTCACCATCACTACTGGTCACTAGTGATGGGCAAATGAAGCTTTGATGGACCACTGAACCACAGCAGTGTGAAGCTAGTGACACTAATGAAAAAAATCCAATATGGTCACCACATGTAGATTTTAACATAAAAGTCCTTACCCAAACCAGTAGATGTAACTGAAAATACTGGTTTACTTAAGGACTTTTATGTTGAAAATGTATATGTGGCAGCCATCTTTTTTTTTCTGCTACTGTCGCTAGCTTCACACGGCAGTGGTTCAGTGGTTCACCAAAGCTTCATTTGCCCATCACTACTGTTCACCCATTCCATTACACGCTGTGCAATTATGATTGGCTCGACTGGCTAAATCTATGAGTTGAGCTAATTAAGAGCGCTATTGACGAACTCAGTGATGCGTGTAGAGCAGGGAAGGATGAGGAGTCCAGGACTGGGACCCTGGAGATGCCATCAGCCACCTGAGCTCTTCAGATAGATGACAGAGATGCTGCTGCTGCACGTTGGTACACGAGGGGATCAGAAGCCATCAATAGAACAAACAACAACAACAACAACAACAACAACAACAACAACAACAACAACAACAACAACAGCCACCACCCAGCGCAGACCAAAGCACAGGGACACAGCGCTGAGATCGCTGGAAAAGAGCACCATGGCTACACGCACCAGACAAAAGAGACAGAAGTTAGCCAATTGCAGGGCACAAAGGCTTCCTGAAATGGCTGAACGGACCAATGATGAAAGAAAGAGCCGGAAAAGAGGAGGGGCCTCCCAAGAAAACCCATGTGACTGCATGCAGTGCCATCTGAGCCAGGGGTATGGGTAGACAAGTATGGGGGCGCTAACAAACACACACACACACACACACACTCTAACACAGATATTATCTACCAGTACTACGTGGCGTGATGCGACAGTGTAGTGAAAGGCTAGTGAAACTAATGGCCGTGACGGAGCATGCAGACAACATAAAACTCTATGCCATCAACATGGCATCAGGTTACATCTCAACTGATCACGATCAACTACAGTTGATGGCGCATCGGTTGAGTGCAGGTGCACAGAGCACAAATGGAGATAGATGGGGTTTTTTTACAATGGGTAAATACCAACAGCCTGAACCCCCCCCCCCAGCTCAGCGCCTTCCCCTCAACCAGCAGAAAAGGTCCTTGTGTGTTTAACTAGACGTGGAAGCAAAACCAACTACCAAGCCAACAGAAAACAGTATTTACCCATTGCAAAAACAGACTGGAAAAGCTCAACAAGATGCAGCCACACCTCATGCAGACAAGGAATGACAGATGATGAGGACAATGAGGGGGCGTGTGTGCCACACCCTGTGCCAACCCCGGCAGAACTGAATGGGTTGGCCAGAACCTCACCAAGCTTGTCCGACGACGTTATTATATCGGTGGGGACGCATGAATCGAGATCGGCGTCCATAATCCCGAGGGGGTCCAACTGGGCAACGTGATGCCCACGAATCTGCAAGGGGGAGGAGGCGGGGGGGTAGTAACAGAGGAAGAGGAGGGAAATAAAGGAGAAAGGAGAGGGAGGAGCGGAAGAAGGAGGAAGATGAAGGAGAGAGGAGAGGAAGATGAAGGAGAGAGGAGAGGAAGTAAAGGAGGGATGAGAAGAAGAAGAGGGAGAGATGGCAGAGAAGATACGGGGAAAGGGGGAAGACGAAGGGGTGGAGACAAGAGACAGGACACAACCACAGAGAAAATAAAGAACAGACAGACAGACAGGACGGAGAGGTGAAGAGAGGAGAAGCAGACAGGGAGGGGGAGAAGCAACATTAACACACACTGCAGCATTACTAATCACACACACACACACAGATACACACAGCTCCAGGGAGCGACTCTCACCGACTTCCTTTAAGCCGGCAGAAACTGCGGCATCGTCAAAATTTACACAACTGATTCCCAAAGGATCAAGCTGGGCTATGGAATGTCCCCTCACCTGCAAACAAGGCAACGGCTCAAACTCTCAAACACATCACATGCAAACACAACTCTACTGTACATCTACTGATCTCTACCTTCTTTCTCTACACTCCGCAGATACACTCGTGGCACTTACCCAGCACTCCTGCATGTGCATCATGTGTATGAAGGTTCACCGGTACATTCATATCTAATTAGATCTATACCAAGCACTATATCAACTGTATCTTTAGTCCTTCACTGCATAAACTGCTTATCTAACCAATGTTTGGTTAAACTAATCTAATGTTTTATTAAAGAGACTTGCCTCCCTCTTTTCTCATAAGATCATTTTGACTTAATTTCATCAAGAGTCTTACAGGGAAGCTACACAAGGCACGTAACTGAAGCGCTCCGTTCACGATGCGTCTGTTGCAACAATTAGCTTCCACTATAATCAATGGAAGTAGCTACACCAGATGTGATAGTGGCGCGTACTTTCAAAAAAATGTTCTAAAATGACGTCTTCTAAAATGTTTTTACACGTCGGGAACAGAAGGCTTCAGTTACGCTCCTGGTGTAGCTTCCCTGTTAGACTTATTTTAAGAGGTCTTATAGAGACAAATTTGCTTAATGCACATTTGGCAGCTGCCTGTGTCTTGTGTTAAACTAACAATAACGGTGTATGCAAGTGCATAGGTCATGTGCTGAGTGACACAAATGTGTGACTGGGAGGAAAAAGAGGATGTGAGAGCAAAACACAGAAAAATTATTTTATATATAGACAATATATATATATATATATATATATATATAGAGAGAGAGAGAGAGAGAGAGAGACAGAGAGACAGAGAGACAGAGAGACAGAGACTGTGTGTTTGTGTATGTGAGAATGTAGATGGACGTAAGACACAGACATAGAACAAAGACTAGGCATTGTAGCGAGAGAGAGAGGAGAGAAGAGAGAGATGTGGTGTGCGTATGTATGTGTGTGTGTGTGTATGTATATGTGTGTGTGTGTGTATGCACAACATGGCGGCAGGACCAAATGCTACCACGCCACTCTTACACACACGCCCCAGTAGTGACTTCTGGCGAAAATGCAAAGAAGCAAAAGTTGCAGCATTAGTAGGAAAGTGATTTTTATGTGGACTGCAACTCTGTGTGTGTGTGTGTGTGTGTGTATGTGTGTGTGTGTGTGTGTGTGTGTGTGTGTGTATGTGTATGTGTGTGTGTGTGTGAGAGAGAGATAACAAAGGGTGCAGAAATGCAAAGTGAACGAGCACAAAGGACTGAAAGAGAAAGAGTGTAAAGGTGACCGAGTTGCGTTCTGTGTGACAGGTAGGCACATGAACAGAGAAACAAAAAGAACAATGAGACAAAGACAGAGGGTGTCAGCGTGTGTGTATGTGTACCTCACAGTGTGTGTATGTGTATATGTGTGTGTGTGTGTGTGTGTGTGTGTGTGTGTGTGTGTGTGTGTGCGTAATGTACCTGTTTGGGTCTGATGAGGGACTGGGCAGCTAGATGTGTGTGTGTGGTGTACCTGATAAACCCTGATGAGGGACTAGACATGTAGGCTGTATGTCAGTGTGCGAGTATGTGTTGAGGGATTGGACGGCCAGGTGTGTGTGTGTGTGTGTGTGTGTGTGTGTGTGTTGTACCTGGTAAGCCCTGATGAGGGACTGGACGGCGAGGTGATCCTCCACCAGTTTCTCCACGTTGGGCTGGGCGCCCACCAGGGCCTGGGCCTGGGAGAGACCCGACAGACTCACGCCCAGCGGGGGAGGACTCTGGTACGCCGTGCCCGGGGGGGCACCTGCATTAGCGTTACGGAAAAATATATCCCAAGACTGGAGAGAGAGAGAGAGAGAGAGAGAGAGAGAGGGAGGAAGTAGGATTGTTAATTGTATTCTGCATGTAAACATTGCTTTTACTTGTTTCTTCTTTGACAGTGCAAAAATAAAGCAATAAGCAATAAAGCATATTTGAATTCAGCCGACAAAAAAAAAAAAAGGCCTGTAACGTAACTAGGGGTGGGACAAAATATTGAAATATTGTATCAGACATTGTGATACCTCATTGGCACGCCAGTGCCAAATATCAATATTTCTATTAAATATGCAGGTCCTCTAATAAAATGGAACCAATTCGATCAAACCGGTAAACTTGCAGTGAAGGAAAAACAGTCAGGGAGAAAATGTTGTGCAGTGCAAAAGCGCTGTTGCACTTTGTACTAATACTAATGAGAAGTATTATTAGATTTACTTCTTCAGTTACAGATACTGAGATGAATCGTAGTTGATTTTAGTGTTTCCCACAGAATTGGATTCAATTTGTGGCGGTAGCTGACTTGGACAACGGGGGGTGGGATTAAGATCGTCTTGGTAGTGTATAGGTCTAATTGAGTGTCTGTCACTTTAAGACGTTCGTGAGGGAACCCTTGCAATTGTAACACAGTTAAAAGGCTGCTGATGTGTGGATGCAATTCATAACGTTTTCTACATAGTTAAAATAAAGGTTCGTACTTCTCCTTGGGACAAGCACTTTTGAATTTTGGAAAACACTTTTCCATTTACATCAGGATTTTGCAAATAAAATGAGCCCTTCAACGAAATTGAAAAGTAGCTGTAAGTAGGCTAAGCATGCTAAATTCGACATCCAAACAGTATTCTAACGTTAGCTTTGAGATAAGTTATGCAATCAAGCAGAAGCCTAACTTAATTTAGTCTCCTCAATGTAGCCTACTATGTTGTGATAAGACCTTAGCAGAGTTAACTTCAATGCAGCAGTTTTGAACAAATTTGCGCAGCATGGTCACGATGCTAAGCAGATTTAATAGCAATTTAGCCAGACATCTTCTATGCAATGCTTCTATGTGGCAACAACAATCCTTCAACAATCGTGAACATTTTGTTAAATGCACATGCAGAGGAGGGGCAGCAGGCTACGAGAGAGAGCGGGGCGGGGCAAGGAAAGGCTGTGTGCGTAAAAAGCGCGGCTCAATGCAAGGATTTTCTCTCATATTTAATTTAAATTAAATTAAACATAGAATATTAATGTGTGGCGGCCGGTTTTTATTTCGTGGCGCCCCGCCACAGATTAGTCAATGTATGGGAAACACTGGATTTTCTATCAATGTATTGAGTATTGCAGAATCGCTGTAACATGATATTATTGTTATCGCGACCCAAGCATCCTGACAGTATCGAGTCATGAGTTACTCTGTGATTCCCATCCCTAAGCATAATGGAGAAAGACTGCAATATACAATGTACTGCAATGAAACTCATTTATCTCATTTCCTGTTTATTTTCTGCAGATCGACACTATTGATTTGGCCCCAGTAGTAAACAACTCTGCCACCGCTGGAAAGCTGCCAACTCCCACCACCCAACACTGTGCCAACTGGGCGTAAATGGATGTCCCACCAGGCCTGAGGTTCCCCTTTAGCCAAATATCAGTCACCATTGTGAGGGGTTGGCGTACCTTTCTGCTGCGTCACCCAAACACCCTGAATCTGAACTTATCGTCATGACAGAAGAGGAATGTGTGCTTTTTTTTTGTGCAAATATACACACACACACACACACACACACACACACACACACACGGCCTGCCTACACACACACACACACTTCTGCCAAGCCCCAGGATGTGGGGATGTATTCCGCAACCTCCCTGATTTGACGTGACCGCTCACAGGGTTTCATAAGCTTGGTGTTCCCTTATGCAACTAGGGACAAACTTTTGGATCGAGCATCTGCTGTCCCAGTTAACTGACCTCAAAACACACATAGCAAACGACTGTTAGGGATGACAGGCCAAGATAGACGGACGGACGGACGGACGGACGGACACACACACACACACACACACAGATCTCACTAAGATGCTGGCCTAGTTCTGGGGAGAACTGACGACACACACACTGAGCTCCTGACTCAGACATTCACACACAGGCCTGACTCCCAACACACACACACACACACTCTAAAGCTGCCTCTGGTCCCGAGGTCACCCTGCGTGGCTCCTGGGTCATCACCTGACCACATGACAGAGCAGTGGCAGCCAGTGACCTGACAGAGATGAGCTAACAGGCTTTCCAGCTTTAAGAGGCTCAAGGAGCTCAGGGTGTTAAATTTGTGAAGGCAGAGAGAGAGAAAGTCAAAGAGAGAGAGAGAGAGAGACGAAGAGAGGGTAAGAGAGAGAAAAGAGGGTAAGAGAGAGATGAAGAAAGGGTAAGAGAGAGAGAGTGTGGTGGATGGAGAGAGATAAAGACATGTTTCTCAATGAGATGAAGAGTGTGAGACAGAGTGATGGGGAGAGAAACACAGAGATCAAGATAGAGACCTGTTTCTCAATGACATGAAGAGTGTGAGACAGAGTGATGGGGAGAGAAACACAGAGATCAAGATAGAGACCTGTTTCTCAATGACATGAAGAGTGTGAGACAGAGTGATGGGGAGAGAAACACAGAGATCAAGATAGAGACCTGTTTCTCAATGACATGAAGAGAGTGAGACAGAACGATAGAGAGAGCGAGAGAGAGACCAGTGTTTCTCGATAACATGAAGAAAGTAAGAAACAGAGCAATGGAGAGAGAGAGGGTGGAAAAAGAAACGAAAAGGAGAAAGAGAAAAGACCGTGTGAAGGACAGACTGAGAATGAAAATAAGGATGACAAACAAAAGCTGTCTGTCTGTCGAAGAGAGTGTCAAGAAGACAAAAGACTAGATAGGAAACAAAGGATACTGTATTTTCCAGACAGACGGGTCAACTGAGGGGCGATTTAGCATCAGCAGCGCTGCATCTTCCTCATCTGAGCACTGCTCTCGTGAGGCAGAAGGAATGCAACAATGTGCACTGTGGCTGCTGTTCATTTGTATGAGGTAATCAGACAATGTGACAGGATATATTGCTACATACTGTACACATCATACTAGGGCTGTCACTTTTGTGAAAAAATCCTGTTCGATTTTTGAGACATAAGTGTTCATGTTTATGTTTATGTCTAAGGACATTTCCATTTTCAACGCCAAATATAGGCCCATCCACAAACAACTGCATTAGGACGAACGTAAAGAGGGCGCTTGCAGACGCAAGCCAGCAATATTTCTGATGATTTATTGGCGTGAAGTTTTGTGCACAATGACAAACAGAAGTGCAACATTCTCGAAAACCAGTAAGCCGAGTGGACTGCCATTACATCAGTGACATGACTGCAGGCTTCAACGTAGCTGTGTCTGTGTTTACGATTAGAAATGTCAAACAAATTTCGCCTACGTAGAACTCGATTGCACAGTGCGTAGCCTACCGCTTTGTTCTTCTCCATAGTTTGATATACCAAAAATCTGAAGTACTTCCACATCGAACTCCTCAAGTTATTAGGGCCTATCACTCGTCTCTCTACATGTCGCACAGGTTGATCGCGTTGTCCTCCATTTTTTGGCAAAACACGAGCAGCACAGCAGCTGATTAAAACAGCTGTTCCCGGTGCGTAAAATTGGTGGGAATTTTCTTTTTAGCTTTCGCAATGCTTACTGCACTTCGGAATTCTTTTATATTCTTGTTTGTGAATTTTGTTACATCTATCTTTTTTTTTTTCTCGTTTAAAATTAATAGTGTAAATATTTGGTTAAAATCGATTCCCTATTTTAGTTTTCGAAACTTGTGTTGTTTGGTCCAATCGATTGTGCAATCGATTTTCGAACGTAAAGTGACAGCCCTACATCATACCCCACCCTCCTGCAAGCTCAACCCTGGAACCACACCTATTTTAACCATCCGGAGGATTTACAGCATTTGTGAGTCACTCACACCCTTGCAATGTCTGCTTGAGAGGTTCATACCTGAACACTCGACTCCATTTGAAATCCATTCCTAATCGCACAGAAATTTTTCCAGAGGTCTTGCGTGAAAACAGCGTCCATCTGCTTTCTACCACCTCTAGAACTCTTCCAGACTCTTAAACCCTCATTTCCTGACCTACAGCGAGACCCTCATATACACCTTCAATACCTCCCGCCTGGATTGTTGCAATGGCATCCCGTTTGGGCCGTCCCAGTGAAGCCCTGGCCAGATTCCAATACGCGCAAAACTCCGTGCAAGACTGCTCATCCACACAAAGTCCTGGCAGCACATCGCCCCAACCCTCACGCACCTCCACTGGCACCAAGGTCAGGTCCCGAATCTCAGACAAAATCCTCCTCACGTACAAACCCCTCAAATGGCATTGCCCCCACACACATCCAGCACCTCTCCAGCCCTACACTCCGTCCCAGAAGCTGCAGTTCAGGACAAGGGTCATCTCCATCCCCCACCCTAGACTGCAGACTTTCGGGGACAAAACCTTCAGAGTCTCTTCCCCTACCCATTTGGAACGCTCTCCCACCACACCAAAGCGAGCACCATGCTCCTCCATGCACAAGACGTGCGTCATTGACGTGCAGAGTATATGTTGAGAGGCACACAACACCCCCGCATGCCACGTTGATGACGCAATTCTCGTCACGCGCCATGTGTGTGGGACACAGACGCAGGGCTATATTCGGGCCCTAACCCTAACCCCTCCTGCGGTATCTTTAAAGCGTAACTCACGCCAAAATGGAACTTAGGGTCTTTTTGTGACAATACGGTCAATCTTAAAAGTGGCGCTTCGGGCTCAATTATGCTTTTAAACTAAAGTTTGACTCGGGTACATTCACAAAATGACCCTAGGTTGCTTTTTGGTGAGAGGTACGCGTTAAGGACCTCTTAAAAATACACCTGTTCTCCAAGGACTATGTTCTGTAATAGTTTTCTTTCTCGTATGTAAAGCGACAGATGCATTGTACATATGTTATCATCACTACTATTAGCCTATTATCTGCACTAACTTAGGTCAACCACATTCATAACATCTACACACACTCACATGAAATAGATCTGTCTGGCAATGTGCACACACATGCACAGACTTGCACCCCCTTTTCTGTGTGCGCACACATACAAACTCTCTATGTGTGTAATGTACACTCAGACACAAACAGTATCTAAATACACGGTTTACGTTGGAGTGGGCCGAGAGGCTTGATTTCTGTGGCAGCTGATTGGGTGAACCAACAGGAGACGAGCCAATGCATGGGGGCTGGTTTGGAGTTAGGGTTACAACCCGTGGCCACACACACACACACACACACGAGACACGATCACCTAATATATGCAGGTACACAGGACATCTCATGGCCGAGCGCACGTGGAGATTCTAAAACAGAAGTGTACATGGAAAGGGCTGGTGTGTGTGTGAGTGAGTGAGAGAGAGAGAGTGTGAGTGAGTGAGTGAGTGAGTGAGAGAGAGAGAGTCAAAGTGAGGACATTAGTATTTACACTCCACGGAATAGGCCTATATTTCACCACTCTGTCTATGAAAAGGTCATGTCTGTGATCAGGTTCTCTCTGTAGTAGCAGCACAGGATGAGGAACCAACAGGATGCAGATGGCATAAAAAGTTCTCTGTTCTGATCCCACCAAACAACACCGGGAAATATCAGTCCCTTAGGGCGATGCCACACAAGGTTACTTTTTGAGCAATGTTACAGACCAAACACACAACCTGAAAAAACAACAACTGACGCCCAAAATCGATGTGAATGTACCAAAACAACAATAATCAGGATCACCACCAGTAACATTGTTCAAAGAGTTGCCCCAAGTGCCCTCATCTTAAGGGCCATCTAAGCCTTCTAACCCTTGCCCCAGGCAAGTCTAATAATGGGGCAAATCTGTTCAAGTTTCAGTGCACTGCTCTCCACTGCAATTAATCTTTCCCACCACAGCCAACCCATGACTTCTCCAGAGCGCTGTCTGCTGCGCAGATTCCCTTTCCCAAAGCCGGGCCCACTTCTTAGGAAGGGGAATGTTTTGGGACGGAGGATGTTTTGGGAAATCAGGCAGCTTTGGCAGCGGTTATGGGTGGAATTGCAGAGGAATGTTCAAACCTCACTTGGTGAGTCATGTGTTGAGTCAGCGATGAATCAGTGAGCGTTAAGGACAGACAGAAAACCCAGAAGGGACTATGCTGGGGCACGATCAGATGGTAATGGCTGGGGCAGACTTGATGGTAAATACACTTTTGTTCTGATACTGGTTTTATTTTGATTATAGACAAAGGGCCAGTCTACTCTAGGTTTGAGAATAAACGCAGGTTGATTCTGATCTAGGTCTGACATTACAAAACCGGTGCATTGCTGATATTTCAGATGATCTTGCAGATGAGAGAGAGAGAGAGAGAAAGAAAGAAAGAAAGAAAGAAAGAAAGAAAGAAAGAGAAAGAAAGAGAAAGAGAAAGAAAGAAAGAAAGAAAGAAAGAAAGAAAGAGAAAGAAAGAAAGAAAGAAAGAAAGAAAGAAAGAAAGAAAGAAAGAAAGAAAGAGAGCTCTTACATAACACCTGTCAGAGAAGGAGACTGCCATTAGGGTCTGAGACGGACACTGCCCAGAGGAGGAAGTGAGTAAGTGACTCGTTACGAAACATGACTGCCCTTCTCACAGATGACCTTGAGTGCTGGGCCACGCCAACTGCTCCCCGACTTTCAACATCATGTTCATTTTTATCTACCTTTCTCTTTTAAGTATAAGTATATATACTCTTTTGATCCCGTGAGGGAAATTTGGTCTCTGCATTTATCCCAATCCGTGAATTAGTGAAACACACACAGCACACAGTGAGGTGAAGCACACACTAATCCCGGCGCAGTGAGCTGCCTGCAACAACAGCGGCGCTCGGGGAGCAGTGAGTGGTTAAGTGCCTTGCTCAAGGGCACTTCAGCCGTGCCTACTGGTCGGGGTTCGAACCGGCAACCCTCCGGTTACAAGTCCGAAGCGCTAACCAGTAGGCCACGGCTTTACTATCTGTCTATCCATCAATTTGCCCACCCATTTTTCTTTCTCTCTCGCTCTCTCTATGTACCTACTACATAGGTTCCTCTATTTACACAAGATAAAAACATGTCGTGGGCAGGCAAATGCATATGCAAACACACAAAACATGGACAGAGGTAGGGTTTTCCTAAGGCCAGTTTTGGCTCTCTTTCAGTGCCCTGTCCAAGGGCACATTTGAGGGCATGGATACGGTATATCCGTCTTCAACCCTCACTGCGCTTCCCTTGCCAAACACTGGCAGACGGGGGATGCCAAGCTTACCTTGTGCACACTCTTGGGGTTCTCCAGCCAGGCATAGTACATTTCCTCAACATAGTTCGAACTTGTTCCATTGAGGAAGGGCTCGGCTGCGACGGGCGCCGTGTAGCAACGGATGTGCTGGAACGTCCTTGGGGCGCCCGCCGCCGCCGGCCGCGTCTGAGAGGCGCTTTGGGCAGTCTGTGAGGCCGTGAGAGGCCGCAAGCGTGCAGCACAAGTCCTTAAGCGATGCATCGCAGTCTTTTAAGCAGCGCACGGCTCTCCTGCCTCTCCCAAACAGTGCACGTCTCGGAAAACACGAAGGAAAAAGGGTCCCAGAAACGATGACTCAGATGAAAACTTGGAGCCGATCCGTCTTCCAGTGAAGAACTCTGATGTTTGATGTTGACAATCCGACTCTGGAGAAAAGTGGCAAATGAAATCGACTGTGGTATGATTTCACAATAACTTAATCTTATCCAAGTAGGAAACACATTATACATTATTCATCTATGGTTGAGCTATCAAAAAACAACTGTATATTGCTACACAAATATAACATGAGTTTACAAACCTAAATTGGCTTGCTGCAAGGAGATAACTATCACTAACCAAGTTGTCCAACTTCTACTTGGAATATTTTAACCATCTGTTCTTGTGCTTGTTCATTCACGTTATTGCTATGGGCAGGTCGGCTGGCGGGTTGTCCAACTTATTGCCAGGGTAGCAAGTTATCATAGCGCGCAAATTAGCCTAATTTCTTATCTAGTCATATTTTTCTGATCTGGAGAGTTTAAATGGTTTTAGCCGCAATAACAGGAACACAATAAAATTAACTGAAATTATTTACAGATAAGTTAACTTGATATTAGCTAACACAGATAAGTTAAATTGACATTAGCTAACAACGTTAACTTATGTGACATTGACTAGCAATAACAACAATTTTCCCCACAGTCCCTGCTAACAACCACCCTTTCTACCCATCCCAGCGATTGCTTAAATCGTTCACGGTGATTAACTTACTCATTCCATCTTAGTGCACCCATCCCAGGTTTTATGATTTTACCACCGGCAACTTTAACCTTGTTTGCTTGATTTAACTATGAGGAGATAGGATACAAATATTGTAGCTGCTAGTTTGTATTCTAGTCTATGCATAACGTTAAGTCCCATAGTAACGCTACACTAACTGCTAGTGCTACCCTTCACAAACGTTGGCACGTAACGTTTTACCCACTTCTACCATGAAGTTGATGTACACGGAGTTCAAATTATTTCGGAAAATCTATCGCAAGAGCATGTGGACTAACGTCATTCAGGAAAGCTATTTCTGGTGCACGAGTGAAGCAGACCAACGAAGGTGCACGAGTGAAGCAGACCAACGAAGAGTTAGCTGGTTCCAAAGCTAGCCTGCTATCACTAACGTTAGCTAGGTAGCTAGCTAGAAGGTTTGGTTAGCTCACTTAATCTATCCTGGCAAAAAAGCAAAGCCCCGAATGACTTTTAACGTTGAATGGTACCTTACCTTATACGATCGTACAGTGCTAGGTGGACTTACACAGAAAATAAACCACAAAACCCCTCTTCGATTTGAAACGGCTTGCTAAGGCTTCCTTGCAGTTGCAGTAACGTTAATCGTATGCAGCATTTGACCAGGCTTGGAAGGAACACACGCTCCCTGCGTCACACTAGCGTCAGACGGCATGGTCAGCACTTGAAAAATAGGCCTACCCTATTAGGTGTGCCGCTTTGGTGCTCTCACACGAGGAACATGGCAGATTTAGAAACACATCACTAACACATTTTGTAAAATGCATATTATGAGTGTTTACTTTTTAGCAATAGAAGGCCACAGCTGGCCTCATATTATGTCGTTTATTTTTATATTCTGGGACTGCAGATCACTGCTAATTTCGGCATTAGTATCATAATATATCTTTTGATTTCCAACGCATAATACATTATGCAGGCTTACATGTTTTCTATTAAGCATCATCACACAGAGCATGCTAACCAATCCAGCAAAGCTACCATGCAGCTGTCAAGATGATGTTTTAATAAGCTACTGGTCAGTATTTTACTGGACAGTACTTTCTTTCTTTCTTACTTAGGTCAAACAGAACTACCCAAGCCTTTTATTGGCCTGACTTTGCACTAGTATTTTATTGACTGTCTATGCACAATTTCAACCAAATTTTGCTGCTCTTATTTTTTTCATTATTATATGTGCCCTCTTATTTACTTATTTACTTACTTTTTTGTTTACTTGAATGTTATGTTTGTCTGTGGACTTAAATTGGTAAAATATGTCTTGTCTTCACCGTGGGATAGTGAGAAACGTAATTTCGATCTCTTTGTATGTCTGGAACATGTGAAGAAATTGACAATAAAGCTGACTTTGACTTTGACTTTGACTTTATTTCAGCAAAACAGTCAGGAACCGTCTATAATAATAATAATAATAAAAATACATTTCTAGACACTCAAAGATGCTTGCTGATCTAATTGTCTGTCATGAGCATAGCTTGGGCTTAGTTCCCATGTCTTTTGAAACCCTAAGGAAGAGGATTTTTACCCATAAACTGCATAACAGATCCCAACCTTTTTTCTATCAGTAGAATGTTTCATCACAGAAATACACTTTTCAACTTATGCATGTTTTTTTTTTTTAAACCCATGATGTCCATCACAATATGAACACTTGTAGACATAGTCAATATAACACCTGTGTCTTCATTATTGGCAAAAATAATGGATTAAGACCTTTCTGCTGAGATTTCTACTGGGGACCCATTTTTCAGTTAGAGCAAAAGCTAAGTCTTTCCATTAGCTGTTCCTTAATTGGTGACTTGACACAAAAAAAACGTACACTCTTGATTATATCCCAAAGGCCTGTCTCGGACAGCTCAGAATGTTTTCTGAAATCAATGTCATCATTACATCTATCTGTGCTGAGTTGTGGAGCAAGATGTTTGTGGACACCTCGCTTCTGATGGACACTGACCCTATAGGAAGACTTTGTACTGTCTTGAGAAACAATTACACATGATCCCTGCTCTAATCTAATCTGAGTTATGGCTTTGTTGTCAGAGGCAGGCAGTGAGATGAGAACCTTCATTCCCACTGAGATTACTTGAAGCAGGGAGACAGACACTCCTCTGATTGTCTCCTCTGTAGGATGCTTACAATCTGCTCGAGGTTGAATAAAAAAACAGAAGTTTGTGCCTTTGTACCGTAATTTTTATTGATAACATATCGATAACATCTTAACACATTTCCTTAACTTTTAGAACACAGAGCACATTGGAAGAACAGAGCAGCAGTACCAGGAAGAGTGGAGAGAAATATAGAAGTAATAATAATAATAATAACCTTGTTGTGTAATCTTACAGGATTCACATAATCTCATTACACATCATGAGATTATATACAAAACCCCCCCTTCAAAAACGAGAAACCAACAGATCTCAAAGGCTCAGCGTCAGAGAAACCATAAGCAAAGCAACTGAAACAAATACAGGCAATAGGATTAGGGATCAAAGGACATAAAAGAAACACTACAAAGAGCCGTGGCTTGATGTTGTAAGAGCAGCGAGGTGTCACTAAAAAAGGAGGGATTCGGCACTAATGAACTCTTTCCTGTCTCTCCGTCTCTCTCTCTCTCTCACACACACACACACACACATACGCACACACTCATACATTCACAAACAAACACACACACACCTTCGTTTCATCACTGGCCTGGAACTTTACAGCATACTTTTAAGAGCGCTCTAACTCCCACAGTAGTAATACTTTGCATAACAGTGTGATCCAATTACCATTGTCATAGGGATGCACAGGCAAACACTGGCTTCTTATTGCCATAGAAGAACTATGAAACTACTACTTAATTACTTGTCTGGTGAGTATGGAAATCATCTCACTGACTCAGCAAACTTGCTGTTCTCACATCCGTTTGTGAAGATAGAGATAGATAGATAGATACTTTATTGATCCCCAAGGGGAAATTCAAGACCATGTAGGTCCACATTCATGGCATGTTGCTGCTGCAAGTGACTTTCTGCTAAGGGCCAAAGTGAGCTGGTGAACATAGATGTCTGGCGCCCTCTATGTGTTGCCATTATATTTCACGTCTCAGCAAAATAATATTGCAGCACAAAACAGGGGCTCTCAGTAAACTCTGGACTGTGTCCATGGTAAACGCTGCAGTGCTTCTGCATGATACTCAGCAGTGAATGAACCTCCGAAGCATGCAGTTCACTAGTATCATCCGCACAACTAGACACATAATTTCCCATGATGCACTCTCAAAGCCAGCATGACAAGCTTGGATTGTTCAGGCAGAATAAAAAAAAACTGCACAAATTAAGACTCCCAAGTCCTCAGTTAAAATTCATGACCATCCTACCCTGCTCAAACAACAAGAAACCCTGTACAAAAACATGCAATACAATCATTGTTACTTATGCCATGATAGTCATAATCGTCATTATAATCATCATCATCATCATCGTCAAAAATTGGTATATGCACAAAATTTAGAAAGAAGATAGAGGATCATAACTCACCAGCATTCAGTAAAAAAGAAATCAACGATATGAAATAAAAACACCAAATGTATCTTCATTTTGAATTTCATGCAAATAGATGCCACCTATGTCATCACTACATAATTGTTGTTGTACAATATACTGTATGTATGAAATCTTTAAAAGTTATTGTTATATTCATCTGTCATATTTGAGTATTGAGTATGCACTGTGTGACACAGATAGAAGAGAGAACATCACTATAGAATGTCAGCATGCTGTTTCAACCGCTGTTCCGAGGGGACAGAGGCTTGTGGGACGGATGAGGCCAGACTCTGGGCCACGCCCAGTACGGATTCCTCTGATGTCTGAAGGCAGTTCTTTATACATTTTATAAACATTCTTTCTAGGTTTTGATCTCTTAACTTGCTCTAACTTAACATAACCGGCTCTGGAGAAGTTTGAGAGTTGAAAACACTGAAAACGCAGGGTGAAACCCTCGAAACCCCTGGTCTCATACTTTCTACCAAGAAACACCCCCCACATCAAACCAATAGGGTTCAACATGACAACAGAAAAACAACAGATATCACATTGTAGAGGAGAACAATTATTATTATTTTTTTTAAATCACAAGAATGATATTAAACAGATATGCTGCCACTGAGAGAATCTGCTTCACATCTCATTATGTCATCATCTCATTATGTCATGTACATTCCATTTCTCTACACAGATCAAATCTGCATTCAACTAACAGTATAAACAAAGAGTATAGAAGTAACTTCTATATTCATTGGTATAAACTGTGCTGGTTACCAGGAAGCTCTTGCATTATGTTATTACTTATCTCTATAGCAACGCATTCTATTCACCTCCAGGCTTCATATTGCCGTTGCATTGTGGCATAGGAGCAAACAAGAACATGTGTGCCTTAATGAACACATACACACACACACAAACTGTCATGTAAACAAACATATATGGGTGCTATTTGTGTATGTGTGTGTGTGTGTGTTTCAACGTAACCATGGTAAATAGATATGCTCCACTCACAAATATCCAGTGGAAAATAATAGCTCTCTAGAAGCTGATGCTGCCATACATTTCTGTAACTAAATAATATCTGTGAGCTTATTTTATAGTCTTACCCCCTTTACCATGATTTGCAGCAGTAGCAATTCTTTTCAGCACCTCTTACAAAGAAAAAATAAATGAAGACTTTCTTGTTCACCTCAGCAGTTAAACAAACATGTAATGCCCATAGACACCACATTGGGTCTTACATAAACTTATAGGGAAAAATAAACACTCCACAAAACATCTATTTTCTATGACATACAAAAATAGGGTGAAATAATCAGAATATAAGTCAGAATGAAGAGAAATCAGAAGTGAAAAGGGGGATATCAATGATCAGGTGCCTAAGAGATGGTTCCACACCTCCTGTGTCATTTCCTGTAAAAGCCACGCATCTCCTCACTCTAGCCCACCTCACTTCCCCACCGTGGGTTGAGTCAGCACGCGTTACCTTCTCTTATTGATGCAGCTGCACTGTCAAGAGCAGCCCTACGCCTTACTAGATCAAATATCCCCTAGGTTATAAAAGCTCCTAAAACTACCATACAAAGATCCCATAAGAATTCACTAAAAATCCTAAGACTACCCAGACTAATTTAACTATAAACGCACCTTATGAGTGTGTCCAAGTGCAAGTGTATCTGGACACGGTATTAGGCATCCATTGTACACTGCACTGGGATGGTAGCTCTGCCATTTCATACAGAAGCCCCTGGAAAGCATCAAGCCTGGACTGAAAGTAATGAGTAGGACTTAGTGACAGTGTATGTGGCTCAGACACAAAGGATTCAGACGGAGTGTTTCATTTAATCTAATTATAGCTGTGGAATCCTGATGGTATTTGATGTTTAATTGTAGTCATGGCAACACCAGAACTATCATAATTTTACCGAAAGAGGTGACATGTCAGATCCTATTTTGAAGAAACCAAGATTAAACAGAAGTACCTCCTTAAGAAGCATAAGAACACACAGATGGCCACTCAGAGTTAGGGGGCGGACAACAGTGGAACCCTACATCTCTCTCCCCTCAGCCAATCCACTTCCTGTCTGAAGGCCTTTCCCACAATGCTTTCCTTCCACTCACAAGCTGCGCTGATCAGTAGTCTTAATGACTTACAGGTAAGTGTGTAAAATTGTAAGTACATTTCGTATTACTCAAGCACATAAAAAACAGCCACTGAGAATAATACTGAAAAAAAAAATCATGCATTTCAAAAAATACAAATGAAAAAACAAAACAAAAGTTTTTCTTCTGATAAAATAGATTTACCACTGGCATCAAGAATTATACTATTAAATATACAACCTCAATAGAACAACAGCATTACCAATGATGATGAAAGAAGTAGTAATAATAGTAGTAGTAATAATAATAATAATAATAATAGCAATAGTGGTAATAATAATAATATTAATAATAATATGAACTTCATTTGAAGGTTCTAATATTTCTGACCCACCCTCGTCACAGGGTGTAACACTGTTTCCAGTGAGGGGAGACATGGGAACAGAGGGTGCGGTTCTAATGCAGAACACAGGAGCTGTGAGTCTTGATCTGATATGTGTGCTGTTGTTCCTTGCAGAGGAGGCAGGGGGTGGGGGGTGAGGGTGCAGCTGAGGGTAATTGCGCTTCAGAGGAGAGTTCAGATGGCGGGACAGAGGTCAGTGAGGCTGCAGTGTGACCCCAGGCCCCCAGGGGACGATAAAGAGTGACGGTGTGCATGCGATGTGTTGCCTGGACAGGGTTGGTGCAGAGCTGGAGGCCCATGGGCCTGACCGTGGAGGAGGCTCCCCAGCCTTGCACTCGTTCTCCCCTGTCCTGCCTCCTTCAGTCCCTCTCTCCATCCCTCCATCTCCTGCCCACGACAGCACACCAGTCAGACGCACCCAATGCAGCTCCTGCTCTCCATACACACACACACACACACACACACACACACACACACACACACACACAAAGGCAGAAGGATCAGCTCTTGAAATTGTTGATGCTGGTTGGGAATGTGATGGTTGCAGCTGTTTCAACATGAGCATCATCTCACTCATAGCTACATTTGTGTGTGGATGTGTATGTTTGTGTTTGTCTGTGTGTGTGTGTGTGTGTGTGTGTGGGTGTGTGTGTGTGTATTTGAGTGTGTGCATGTCTTTGTGTGTGTGTGTGTGTGTCTGTGTTTGTGTGTGTGTCCATGTGTGTGTGTATGTGTGTCTGTGTGTGTGTGTTGTGTGTGTGTGCATGTGTATCCTTGTGTGTGTTTGTGTGTGTCTGTGTGTGCGTGCGTGTATGTGTGTCCATGTTCATGTGCGTCCGTGTGTGTGTGTGTGTGTGCGTGCGTGTATGTGTGTCCATGTTCATGTGCGTCCGTGTGTGTGTGTGTGTGTGTGTGTGTGTGTGTGTGTGTGCATACCTTCACTGCAGTGGGGCAGCCGGAGCTCCAGAACAGTGGAAGTGGACGTTCTGCCACTTGGAGTCACGGCGATGCCATACCCTGGTCTCCTCTGATTGGCTACTGCGGGGACGTCCCTGGCCGTCCACAAACTGCGTGAGGCGGATGTAGGCGATGCAGGCGGCGTCCTCTCCAATCAGGTGCACGTGCGGGTTCAGGATGGTGGTGTGGATGGGCTTACTGTTCTTAGCCAGCACTGGACACAGAGGGAGAGAGAAGAGAGGGATGGAGGAGTTGAGGAGTACGGTCAGAAAATGGAATTAGAACGTTCATGAACCTTGAGTTCCACACTATGATGTGACAATTACCCTCAGGGATTTTTCCCAGAGCCATATAAGTAAGGGATAATGGACGACACGGTGATCTGTTCACAGAAGTTAATGCACGGTCGAGGTTGTAAAACGGCCCCGACGCGAAGCGGAGGGCCGTTTAAACCTCGTAAGTGCATTAACTTCTGTGAACAGACCACCATGGAGTCCATTATCCCGCTTATTCCACTGTTGCCACTTGTGTTGTGTTCATTTCCTGTTACAATTTAAACATTTTAATCGCTAAAACTTGTCTTGTTTGTAGAACTACTTTCTTCCAACACATATCAACTAATTTCTTAACTTGCAGGACAAACTGCCGTTACTAGTTCTAAATGGATGGTTGCTACGGCCAAAGGCCAGTCATTAGTTCTATCTCTCCCGTTGTCAAGCGGGCATATCCCAAGATTCTGATGAACTTTAGCTTGGAAACATCGCTATTTTACTTACCCTGCTGTCATCCATCTAGCTAAAAGCCACCTCCATCATATGCTACAATGTTGCCATGTTCTGAACGTCTGCATTTTACAGCTTGATGGCAACGTGACAGTTCATTTAAACTTAACAACGAGTTCGGCGAATTAATATACAAGTGTGATACGGCCAAAAAAATGGATCTACTTCATAGGTGTGCAAATAACATACGGTTAATGGTCGTTCTAAATTACTTAGTACAATGGGAAATTCAACCAAGCAGTGGAATAAAGGTATCTAAAGGTATCTATCTATAAGGCTCTGATTTTTCCCAAAGAACACTTAAACTATAGATTGTTCGTGTAGAATTCTAGAAGGAGCCAGGAAAATAATTCACCCCTCAACAGGTTAAAAGAGAGGGAAAGAAGAGGGTGCAGTGGAGAGAGAAAGAGAGCTAGAAAATGACAAAAGGGAATACAGACAGCAAGAGCGAAAGGAGAGAAACACGAGGACAGAAAGACCAGTGAGAGAGGATGAAGATAGAAAGACCAGTGAGAGAGGATGAAGATAGAAAGATGATGTTCTAGACAGTGAGAGACAAAGAAATATTCTACAGTTCCCCGACAAGCTCCCCTATACTTACTATTCTTAGACAATACTGCAAAGAGACGGGGGGAGAAAGCAACGACAGAGAGAGAGAGGGATTGAGGGAAGGAAAATGAAATAGAGCACAAGGTAGAGAGAGACGAGAGGAGAAAAACGAAAAGATTGAAGGGGTGCGGAGGAAGAGAAAAGGGAAGGTGACAAAGAGGCTAGAAGACAAGTCAGTGAGACAGAGTGGGATAGATCTGAATTCTATAAATCCCCAACAAATCCCCACACATTCTGTATAAGACACATCAAAGAACATCCACTAATGTTCAACAGGTTCTGTTATATAAAGAAGAACATGCACTACTGTTCCACAGGTTCTATTATGTAAAGAACATGCACTACTGTTCCACAGGTTCTATTATGTAAAAAACATGCACTACTGTTCCACAGGTTCTGTTACGTAAAGAAGAACATGCACTACTAATTTATGGGTTCAGTTGCACTTCTACAGGGTTCTGTGAGGCCGCACATGATCGCTCACGGTTCTCAAAGTAGAATCTGTGGAAGTCCATTCCCTCCACCAGGTTCCCCAGGGCCTCTGGCTCAAAGGACGTCAGTCCCGGATCGCAGATCTTCCTGTGAACCAAACAGATAACTTATACAGACCATCAGCAGAAACTACGAACCAACTACGTACTACGAACTACGATAATTTACACAGCACATCCCAGCACAAGCTCAAGAGGGCTGGGGATTAGTTCAAACCCCAGCTAAATGCCTGTAGTATGTTGTATGAAATATCAAAGCATTTCCTCTGAATGTGTTTGCGGGAAAAAGCCTTATGTGTATGAAACAGTACTTGCATTGCAATGCAAGGATTTCACTTATTGCTTTGCTGTTGTACATATATTTGATATGAGAAGATAAATGATAGTTAGTATGTGATCATTAAACATTAACAAATTATTAATCTTGGCATGGATACAGGCTGAAAGTAAATAAAATATAGGGTTGTATAATGTAACTAAAACAGCATGGATGCATAGTAGCAGATGCATGCAGTGGATGCCCAATGATTTCATGCATGCATACTGTATAAATATATGGATTTATGTGGCTCTATAAATGTTTACAGAGTGATCTATTAGATGTCATTCTTTCTTATAGCAATAGATTCCCAGCATGCAGTGCAACTCACGCGTAGGCCTCGAAGTCTCCATTATTGACAGCTTCAATCAGCTGCTCTGTGATCTTGATGATCTCTTGTTTACGCACTGAAGGGGGAAAATGATCAAATTTATTAGAAGTTATGAGACAGCCAGGAATAACCATGCAGACCTCTAGTTCATCTCATTCATGCTGGTATCTAGTTCATCTCATACATGCTGGTCTCTAGTCCATCCCCTATAGAGTCTCATACACGCTGGTCTCTAGTTCATCTTCCATACAGTCTCACACACTCATCTAGTTTCATACAGTCCCATACACGCTGGTATCTAGTTAATCTCTCATAGTCTTATACACGCTGGTCTGTAGTTCATCTCCATTTCAGTCTCATACATGCTGGTATCTAGTTCATCTCTCATACAGTCTCATACACGCTGGTCTGAGTGTGGGCCGCATCTGGGACAGAGGTCATCCAGACTAAAAGCCTACTGCTCACACAAACTGTTGCAGACACTGAATGGAAAACACCAAGGCCATACCAGTCACTTCCCTCTACTCATCTTGCCAAAGAGAGGGTAAGCTCGGGAGTTGCAGATTTAAGCTGATGTCAGTTTCTCAAAACCAGCGAGAAGTGCGGCTCTCAAAACTGCACACATGCATGCACATTACATGGTAAGGGGATCGTATGATAGATCTGTTTGGTGATCATCACACCTCTCAAAACACACTCCGGAGATCGTATGATAGAACTGTTTGGTGACCATCTCATCTCTTAAAACACACTCTGCACACAAACTGGGGTCCAGCACAATTGTCTTTACAAGAAAAGCACACGTTCCATATGTCTCTGACAGACAGACAGACACACACACACACACACACACACACACACAGACACACTTCTGCAGTCGAGCACCCCCCTGTGTGTTTGGGCAACTTGCCGCCCCAGACAGACTTACCTTTCTGATCCTTATTCATGCTGCTCTGGCTTTCCCCTCATTTCTAGATCTTTTTCACTTCTCAAGACATCTTCCTCTCATGCTTCATACTCCTCAGAGTCCTTCATCCTGACATGGATCTGGTTTCATCTGCCCCCTATCCCTCTCTCCTCCTTTCCCTCTCTCCTTCTCTATCTCTCTCTCTCTCTCCTTCTTTCTCTCTCTCGGGGCTTGCTGAGCTCAACATGCTATTCCTGTCCCTTAGCGCTTTGGGAAAGATTTACTTCCTCCTCCCTCCTCCTCCTGTTTCTCTCTCTCTCCCTCCCTCCCTTCAGCTCTCCTCTCTCCTGCAGTGAGAGGGCTTAGCGGCATGAGGCCTGACATGTCCTCTCCTCCTCCTCCTCCTCTATCCCTCCTCGTTCACCACACACACAGCGGGTCCCCACTGAACAAGTCTCCCACAATGGTCCCCTCGCTCTGTCCTTCAGATGGGTCGCACACATGCACGCACTTGCACATGTACGCACACACACACACACACACACACACACACACAAATGCACGCACTCACGCATACAGACTCACACACACACACACACAAACATATACACACACGCATGTCAAGGCTGTAAGTGACAAGCGGGTCATGCTTCAGGTGACTCACACCCTAATTCCCTCATTTGAAGCTCAGTGCCACAGCAGCCTAGAGAGAGAGTTTATCTTGGATAGTGCGAGCACACACACACACACACACACATACTTCCTCATCATCATCACGCATGCAGAAACAACACATTTACTCTCTCTCTCTCTTTCACTCACACACACACACACACACACACACACACACACACTTATATCATTACACACACACACACACACACACACACACACTCCTGTACACACACTTGCATGTTTCTGTACTCACACTGCAGGCTCAGAGTTGAGGAGCCCGAGGGGGTGTGGGAGGGGGGCGGGGGGGCGTGAGGAGTGGAGGAGGGGGGGGCTCGCGAGGTCTCCTTGGTAACCTGGGGGGCCGGCGCACGGAACACACTGCTCACCAGGTCTGTCAGGCGGGCTGGGAGGGGAGGTGAGGGGAGGTGAGGGGGTGGAGGTGTGTGTGTGTGTGTGTGTGTGTGTGTGTGTGTGTGTGTGTGTGTGTGTGTGTGTGTGTGAAGGGAACATACAGTACAGTGGCACAGTAAGGAGAGGGGTGGGGGCATGCGTGACATCACAGAGTGATCATTAATTAGGCAACAACAGAGAAACACCAGAATAAACAACAGAATGAATGTGTCAGGGAGACAGAGACAGAGAGAGAGAGAGAGAGAGAGAGAGAGAGAGAGAGAGAGGAGTGAGAATAGACAGATGAAGAGGAAACAACAGTGAGAGTGAATGAGGAAACTTGAACAACATGCAGCGAGTTCCACCTGCAGAGAGACATGCAGTGAGACAGATACTGAGAGACATGCAGAGGACAGAGAGAGTTCTGATGATCAGCAGTGAGATCGACAGTGAAAAGAAGAGAGGATAACGAGTGGAACAGTGCTGCAGAGAAACAGATAGAGAGAGATGGAGAGAGAGATAAGAGAGAGAGAGTGACAGAGACAGACTGGAGTTGAATGACTGACTGTGTGAGTGAATGTGTGAGAGAGTACAGTGCTGGCGTGGTGTTCAGTGGTTCAGGCAACGTGAATGAGTGTGTGTGTGTGTGTGTGTGTGTGTGTGTGTGAGTTGGGGCGGCGTGCGTCCAGGCTCTGCTACTCACTCTGCGTGGCAGGCGTATGAGGGGGGGAGGCAGCCGATTGCACCCCTCCCTCGGTGTCGAGCCCCCCAGCGGGACCTGAACTCCTGCGCACCGAGCCCAAGAGGTCGGACAGCTTGGAGGCTGGAGGGGCAACAGAACGCCACCCCACAGAGACCGGGGCAACGGAACGCCATGGAGGGAGAAATTCCACAATTTAGAGGTTTTAGAGTATGGGAGGGGGGGGGGGGGGGGTCAAACCCAAGCACCTATATGCAGTGTGTGTGTGTGTGTGTGTGTGTGGGAGGGGGAGTAGGTGAGAGGCTTGGTCAATCCCCGCGCTGGACATGCTGTTTCAGTGTTTCATTACATGCTGTTTCATCTGCACCCACAAGGTGGCAGCATATAATAACCTGTAGAAAACCTTCCACACATTCTGCACTCATTGGCATTTAGGGGCCATTGGAACACCATGCTTCAGTACAGTTCACTTGTAGTCAGCTCCATACTACCATGTGCATTTGAAAGACCATGCCTGTCTTAGAAGAGACCAGGGTCTATCTCTACCAGAGCGTTTCTAATCAAGTGCATTATTTAGACAATAATATAAAATCTTATCCATCCAGTGCTGTAGCTATTTTCTGAGATTAACATTCCAGTTTAAGAGGAAACTCATGCGGGGAAAAGCTACAGCGTGCTGGGCTGGCCATGTTGGCACTAGACATCCTTCACTGTAACTCTACAAGCATCCTGAGCGATTGGTCCTGCCTGGGTGCCCAGCAGGCTCTGCTTGCATTACACCTGCTTAGCTGTGCATCACCAGGCAGGACCAATCAAGCGCAGAGTCTGTGAGCTGAAAGGGCTACTAGTTGCTTAGGTATTGTGCTCTCGTGGTCCAATGAGGTGACCAGAGACCTGTCGTGCTGGAGATTCGAGTGAGACTGGGGTGTGTGAGGTCAAGGGTCAAACTCAACTCAAGCGGACGGGTCGTCTCAGGCTCACTACCGGGGCAGAGATCCCAGAGGGCAGCAAACGCTGATCCTGGTCAGCTGCAGACATGGCTGGCACATCTGTGTCAGTCCAACGCTAGATCTGAGGTGCGTTCAAATTCCTTAAACAGACGCAAACATTCGCTGAGAACTACCTCCTCAAATTGCTTGCGAGTGTTTGCAAAAGTTCACTGCAAACTCAAGGCAAACAGAAAACTTTTTGCGAACGTTTGCGAACATTTGCCTATGTTTGCGAATTTTAATGCACCTCTGGTCTATTTATCTGCGTCAGACAAGTACCAAAACTAGTTGGATCAGGACTGACCTGAGTCAGCTGCCCTGTAGGATGCCTCCTGAGCTATGGGGGGGTGGGGGTGGGGGATTATCAGGCAGAAGGAGGGGGGCGTGCAGCACAGGGCAGGGCTATAGGGCCAAGCAGCCAAATACCACTTACAGAAGATGACAGGGGCAGGAGCTGCTGCAGGTGTAGACTGGCTGGACTCTGGGGACGGCTTTACTGAGCTGCTCTCTACTGACCTCGCTGGAGGGGTCCACAGGGCACATACACACACACACACACAGACACGCATACACACACACACACACACACACACACACACAGAGAGAGACACAGACACAGACACGCATACACAGAGACACACACACACACACAGACAGAGAGAGAAGAACATTGACCATAGCAAGAGGACAGACAGGAAGCATCGTGAACAGTGAAAAGAGAAAGGTGGGGAGGGAGACGGAGAAGACAGCTGGATACAGAGGGACGCCATCAAGAGAATGTGAGGATGCTCTGACGCTGTCGCCCGCATCCACACCATCCACAGGACTAGGCAGCCTGCTGTGTGAAAAACATTTCGACCGACAGAGCAGAAAAAAAAAACGCACCTGTGTGATGTCACTTGAGGCTACAAGCACAGCCAATAGGAGCCCAGAGGAGCTCCTCAACAGAAAGCACTTCAGCACAGGAGGCAAACGGACCTCATTAGGAAACAGCACCAGCCTGACTAACTCACACATGCCAGGACAGGTCTTACAATAGATGTGCCATCTCACACACATTCTCTCTCACACACACCCCAACCACTTTTCCCAACGAATACGTTAGATTTTGCACAGCACTCTCTACTCCAAGTTATAAATATTTCCCCTCTCTCTTCTCTTTTGCACTCTCCATCTCTCTCTCTCTCTCATATTTTCTCTCTCTCATTCTTTTCTCTGTTTCCTCACTTGGCTAAAAATAAGCCCAAGGTGCCCTTGCCTTGTTCCTCCTCCTCCTCGTCTCCTGCCGAGCCCAAAGCTGTGAATCTCAGCCAGGCGCCCTTCACTCCCTGCTTCAGTTCACATCAGCAGGTGAGGGACACCGCGGCTATCAGGAGCGAGGAGGCCACCATCTCACGCACGCACACACACACGCGCGCAAACACGCGCACACACACACATGCATGTACACACACACACGCACGCACACACACACACGCGCACACACACATGCACGCACTCACGCATACACACACACCAACGACCACATTGACTGGTACATCTGCATTTGTTTTCTCCAAAGCCACTTACTGCACAGATGGACATTATTGTGCTTGTTCCCAGGGTAGTGTACCCATGGTCTTTATTTATGTATTTATTTATTTATTATTTGTTTGTTTGTTTGTTCTTTACTTGTTAGGTGTTAGCAGTAGCACCTTGCCCACTATGCTAATTTATGTAATATACCACACAGACACACATACCGGTACAAACATCTGCCAACAATCATAGATGCTTATCTGGTTTCTCTACGCAACATGATTGACAGACTTCTGCCATTTTGAGTTCTTAGTGCTGAGCTAGCAAGTGTTTTAGCGCTAAGATACGTTGAAAACTGATGGAAAGAGGGAATTCCTAAATTGTGTTAAAAACAAAAAGAAGTAAATTGGTGAATGAGAAATCTACAATTAGGCTATATCTGCAACCCTATGTGTGGCAAAGACTGATATGACCTATAATACATACAGCCCTAGTTACTGGGGAACTCTGTAGTCTGTAGTTTTTTTTAAAAGGAGACTATTTTCAAATCATGTGTTATCTTGAGTTCAAGTAGAGAGAGACACACGTGAGAATCATCTACAACACTGGAAAAAACTTTCTTTTTTTTTGGTGATATCATCCAGCCCCCCTGAGAGCCTCTGTGCTCTGTCAGAGTGCTGAGCCCTAAATGAGGGCCACATCTACACAGAGGTCCCTGAGAGCCTCTTAGCTTGAGTTAAGTGAGGGGCCAGATTAGCAGCTGAGCCAAGTGAGGCAGCAGCCTACAGGGCACTAAAGTGTGAGGCCTATGCTGTACAGAAATCAGTCAAACTGATCTCCATGGGGCAAATCTACAGAGTCCCCCCCCCTCCCCCATGAGAGCCTCTTAGCTGAACCATGTGCTCCAGTCTGAGGCCTATGCTGTACAGAAATCAAACTGTCTCCATGGGGCAGTCTATCTATCTGAACTAGGTGAGAACCAGATGATGAGGCTGGAGGTTGCAGCCTACAGGGTGTGCTCTAGTGTGAGGACTATGCTGTAGAGAGGGCCTAAAATCAGTCAAACTGGTCTCCATGGGGCAGATCTACAGAGAGTCCCCCCCCCCCCCCATGAGAGCCTCTTAGCTAAACCACGTGCTCCAGTATGAGGCCTATGCTGTAGAGACTGGTTCTGAAATCAGTCAAACTGATCTCCATGGGGAGGGTTCATGTCCCCAGAGGTCCTCACATGGTTGCCAGGGCCTACTTACGTTTTTCTATGCTACATGGTTGAGTTTCCTCTTCGGTCTCTGAGGTACTAGCCCTGTTTTAAGTTGAATGTTAGAGGTCCTCGAAACTCCCAGAGAATATTACCCCTGTTCTACGACCTGTCTGAAGTTTGTGTGACATTACATTACATTTAGCAGACACTTCTTGACCAAAGTGACTTACATATGTCAGCTATATTACAAGGGATCACATTGTCCCCGGAGCAACTTGGGGTTAAGTGCCTTGCTCAAGGGCACCATGGTGGAAGCCGGGAATTGAACCGACAACTTTCAGGCTACTGCACGCTAGCCCTGCTCCTTAACCACTACACTACCACCGCCATCTTCATATGATGTCCTGGGACTGTTAGCCCAGCTCTATGATACACTGAGATCCCTGCGTGGTCCTTTGGACCAGTGGTCCTGTTCTATCACACCTGGGTCAGTCCCTGGGAAGAACCGACCCTGGTGGTGAGGTGCCACACCCACCTTTCACGTCCTCATCTTCAATGGTGGTGTTACTGCTGTCTGAAGACTCCTGCAGAGAAGACAGAAGAATTAAACATTGAGCTTTTGGTTTCACACACACACACACACACACACACACACACACACACACACACACACACACACACACACACACACACACACACACACACACACACACACACACACACATGTGCATGCCAAGACACTCATAAAAGACAAGTTCACATGTATGGTTCCATGTAACAGTATACATGGCAACTTTCACATGCACATTTCCATGAGAACATTTGACAACCCACACCTGTATGAAATAATTGCACATTTCCATTTGCAATTGGTTAATCTAGAGGAAAGTTGCTCTGAAAATAAAACTGGATGACTAAACAAAGTACAAACAGCACGATTGCACTACAAACTACAGTACGAAGGCTTAATAAAGTTCCTCCTGCAGTTCTGGTACAGTCCTTCAGAGGGCAGTATTAAGCCACGTGCTAAAATTACCTCATCTTGCTCAGCCTCCCCTGACACAGGCTCTCACTAATAGCTACATTAATCTCTGACATGTGCAAAGTACAGATGCTCAGCTTTTTTGCTACACACTTCTCTTTCTGTGCTTGTGACAAACCCATCTTTTTTTCTCACACACAAACACACACACACACACACAGGTTTTTCCAGAGAGCACTAGCTCAGGACAGACAAGAAGACAGACAAACGGATCAAAATGTGTCCCCACACACGTACACACATACACACAAACACACACACAAACACGCACACGAATCACACAAGAGGGGGAACCGAACAGGAATTTAATAAGATACGGCATCAACTGGCTACTAGCTACACACACACACACACACACAAACTCACTAGTTGACACACAAAAATGTAAAACACACACACACACACACCAACACACACACACAAACAAACTCACTAGTTTACAGACAAAAACATAAAACACAGATACACACTCCAATGTACACACACATGCATGCAAACACACACACACATAGATACATGTATAAACACAAAACTACACATACACACACACACACTCACACACACACTCCCTTGCTGCAAAAACATTAAAAAATAACCTAAAATAACCTGTCCTGCAAAGTAAGCTGCAAATATAAATATTCTTTTAGATGTGTTTAAGCTGACACAGGTTTTCAGCGGTTTTATAATAAAGACCATCTCATAAGCATAAGCTTTATGCATACGCTACCACGTTTCTGCACCGGCATCTAAGCGGCTTTCACAGAGCACTCATATTCATTTAGAAGATTCCAGGCTTCACTATAAGCTGCAGTACAGTAGCTCCAGTCTCATCTGCAGCACACCTGATTTACACCAGAATATGGATAAGCATATAGAGTATGCATAGGCATCACTCTTTACCACAAGTACACATAACACACACACACACACACACACACACACACACACACAAACACACACACACACACAAAGAGGAAGAGAAAGAAAAGAAAGAGAGAGACTTCTTGGGCTGGTCGCTGTCATTCTCTGGCTGCTGATGGCCGCCTTACCTACTCACAGTGCTGGCAAGGCAGGAGAACAGATAGACATACGTGCACACACACACACACACACACACACACATACACACACACACTTTCTCTCTCTGCTGATGGTAGCCTTACCTAGTCACACACCGGCAAGGCAGGGGAACAGAGCAGATAGACACACCCGCCCACACACACCCACACACACCCACACACACGTGCGCGCGCGCACCCACACACACCCGGACACTTTCTCTCTCTGCTGATGACAGCCTTACCTACTCACAGTGCCGGCAAGGCAGAGGAACAGACAGACAGAGGATGAGAAAACGAGAAAGGTGTGAACAGAGGATGACAGAGGAGAGGAGAGGAAGAGAAACATCAGAGAGTAGAATGATGAAGAAGGGAGGGGGGGAGCAAGGGGGGGGGGGGGGTGTACCTTGATCCCATCCACTGGGTTATGGATAACAGTGGTCTGAGGCTCCTAGAGAGAGAGAGAGAGAGGGAGAGAGAGCAAGAGAGGGGATGAGAGAGAGAGGCAGGGGAGAGAAGGAGAGAGAAGAGAGGGAGAGAGAGAAAAAGAGAAGAGAGAGAACGAAAGATGGGGAAAAGAGAGAGAGAGGGAGAGAGCAAGAGAGGGGATGAGAGAAAGAGGCAGGGGAGAGAAGGAGAGAGAAGAGAGGGAGAGAGAGAAAAAGAGGAGAGAGAGCGAAAGATGGGGAAAAGAGAGAGAAAGGGAGAGAGCAAGAGAGGGGATGAGAGAGGAAGAGAGAGAAGAGAGAGAACGAAAGATGGGGGAAAGAAGAGAGAAGGAGAGAAAAGAGAGGGAGAAAATAAAAGAGGAGAAAGAAGGAGCAAAATGGGGTGGGGTGAAGAATGAGGAAAAAAGGATGTTAGTGTTTGGTAGAGAGATGGAGAAAAAGACCTGTTAAATTCAGATAGCAGAAAGGAGACAGAGAGAGAGAGAGACAGTGTTTCCCAACTCCAAACAATAGAGAGGAAGAGAGAGAGACAGAGAGAGAAAGGGAGGGTGGCTAGAGAGTGTTGTGAAAGAGCTGTTGTTAGCATGTGAGGTTGAGTGGGAGAGGTCACAGTGAAGGAGGTTTCAGGCGAGAATCCCCCCCTCCCCTTCAAAAAGTTAAACCTTTTAAGATTCACGCTGCTGAGCTAATGGTCTAGAGAAAAAACACACAAAAACACACACACACACACACAAGCACACACACACAAGCACACTCACATACGCACACACGCACACACACCCTCTGGCGGCGGCTGTTGTGCCTTTGAAGTGCACTACGTTGAAGAGAGAGATGTGGCAGAGTTGATATTCGCCGTAAAAGGGCTGCTTGCACTGAGAAGCGTTTGTAACAACAAGCCTGCCTCTGATGTCGTAAGCAGAGTCAACAGACAGCAGCTCTAAAAACCCATCATGTCATATATGTGTTTATTTCTGCAGATTACCTCTAACACCAGTGTTCAATGTCTATCCACTGTGAAGGCTAAAATTAAAGTAGAATTAAATCTGAATTAAAGGAGAATTAAATCTGAATTAAATCTGAATTAAAGGAGACATTTTTCAACAGCTAATGTAGCAGGCAGCTACAGCACTACACTCTGGGGGCAGGAACATGAGGAGTCATGAACATGTTCCCATAGTGTAGCACGGTAGCTGCCTGGAAGCTCTAACTGTTGGCTGCAGCAACTTGAGCTGGGTAAAACCAATTGATATTTAGTTTTTTTCGGAGATCTATGTGACAAATCACTGGATTTCTCCTTTAAAATTATAAATATGATAAAGAGACAGGATAAACATAACATATAAAAAAGTAACGCACTGGACGCAAAATTTCAAGTTAAAAATTCTAAGAACCCTAATCTAGTGAATTGAATAATCCCAATCCCATAGTGCTAAAAGATCCCAATCCAGGGAACGAGGGGATATTCTTTCTAACTTGGGAGAAGAGCAGGGGATTCACTCCTAGAAACCAGCAGTACTTCTCTTCCCCCCAGCCTCAACGAAGGCGTGAGGCTTTGCATGGGAGAGAGCAAGAGGGGGAGAGAAAGAGAGAGGGAGGGAGAGAGAAAGAGAAAGAGAGAGAGGGAAAGAGAGAGAGAGGAGTGCCCAAGAACAGCCCAAGGCAAAGGCCACACGCCTCGTCTTAATGCTTCATGCACGTTAGTCATGTGTTTGTGTGTGTTTTTGCGCACATATGTGTGCATGTATGTTTGTTTTGTGTGTGTGTGTGTGTATCATGTGCGTGTATACTGTATGTGTGTTTGTGTGTCATATGTGAGCATGTGTATGTGTATGTGATACAGAGAGAGAGAGAGAGTGTCTGTATGCGTGTGTGTGTTACAGAGGTGTCCATAGTGAATGTTAGTCCTGTAGACAGACATAAGGAAGAGTTGTGTACATACTACACACACACACACACACACACACACACACACATACAGACACAGCAACCAGCACTTAGTTCAGGACAGAGCTAAACTGAGACCACAGAGAAATCCAACCGACTCAACTAATATGTCTAAAATGACACACACGTATAAATAGACACACATACATTCACATCATATACATTCAGTATATAAACACACACACATAAATAGACACACACACATTTACATCAGATACATATATAACCACATACAGACATCACGACACCACCCTTGAAGGTTACTGCATTATCAGTTTGAAACCAGTAGAACTAGATGAGGCACACACACAAACAAACACACACACACAGACACACACACACAAACAAACACACACACACAAGCCAAGCCTCTTATTCAGTCTGCAATAATAGCTGTGAAAAATGAATGCATTCATGTACACACCACATTTGAGGAATGAGGAATGAGGAATTTTTCCACAGTGTGAACTCACACAAACAGCTCCATATTCTCATTGTATCAGTCACAACATGGATGGCGCACACACACACACACACACACACACACACACACACACACACACACACACACACGCACACACACACACATTCACACACACACACACTCATACACACACACACACACACACACGCGCACACATGCTTCACAACAGGGTGATGTATGAGGGTGGACATTCAGACACAACCAGGCAGGGGGGATCGATCTGGGGCAGGAAAAAGAGACAGCAACCGATTCAGACAGAAACGACAGAAACACGGACAGACTGAACAAGACAGAGAGAGCGAAAGAGAGAGAAGTTGAGAAACAGAAAGAGACTAGAGAGAGAGAGAGAGACAGAGAGAGAAAGAGAGAGAGCGAGCAAGAGAGAGAAAGATGAAGAGAGAGACAGGAGAGCGAGCAAGAGAGAGAAAGATGAAGAGAGAGACAGACAGAAAGAGAAGAGAGGGTAAATACCAGAGCGGGAGTAGGGACGTTTCCTTTGGGGCTGGTGACTATGCTGTTTTTCGTGCTGTTTGTCTGGGGCTGTGCAGGAAACACAACAGTGTGTTAACACTCAGGGCTTCAGAGTGGACACACACACACACACACACACACACACACACACACACACATACAGCTACAAACCGGGCTGCAGTGGACACATGGAAACACACACACACACACACACACACAGCTGCAGAGTGGACACACACACTCACACACACTCAGGGCTGCAGAGTGGTCACACACACACACACACACACAGATCCCCATGCAACCATACAAACACGGTCGCTAGACTTACTGATATTTCTACATGTTTCAGGTTTCAGCTCCTAAGTTCACTTATCATACAAGTTCCACGCTCATCACTCCATGCTGATTGGCTCATCACGCTCATCGAGGCTGGAGTGGTGACGTGTTGATGCTTTCTGTAACACTCTCTGGTCACTCTACAAAATCAACCCACCCAGACCCTCATGGGAGTCTATGTCTACTGACACAGCTGGCAGCAGTACAGGCTCCACATGCATTCTGGGTAATTAAAGCTTCTGAGTCAGGTATAAGCTATGCACACACACACACACACACAAACACACATACACATACACACACACACACACTTTGGGAATCCAATTTTCAGACAGATTTTATGCAGTTGTATATGTTATATACTTTTATCGCATCTTCATTTTGTAGTGGTGGCCACTACTTCAGAATTAGGGCAGACACACATTATTTTCCGGATGCTTAGTTAAATGTGATCTGCTGGCTGCAGATGATTGCAGTTTAACAATAAACAGCAATGCTAGTACCTGTCTAGTTTTATTCCATAAATATATAGTTTTTTATAGACGTTAGTGGCATGCGCTATCAAGAGCTTCCATGTGCTGTCAGCATTGCAAAAACTACAATTTTCGCACAACTTGTGTAGCACAGGCTAAGGAAAACCCATTCATTTCTGGAGCCGATCGTATTCAAAGGATATATCGAGCCTACTATTAGCTCGCAACAACAGCGAAAATGAAACATGGAGAGTGGATGTCTCCCCGCGGTGACTCTGTTATTAGATGCGCACTCAATCGCGTTTTGATGCAGGGGAAAAAACAATGTCTTGTAGTAACGAAGGTAAGCAATTTTGCAAATGTGGGGACGGCACAAATCTTGGCCAATAACATTTTGTATGCACTTGCAGTGATGGCCTAGTAATGTGAATAGCGGACTATAACCAAAGAAAGTAACCAATGAAACCAAATTTGATTTGCACCAAATAAAGGCTGTGTTGTGGGTTGTGTTTCTACAACATGCACAAAACGTTCAAGCAGTGACATGTGGTTTAATGCATGGGTTAACGTGACATGAGTCAGACAGAAGATGGGCCTGTCTTTAGTTCCTGAATCCTGTCCCTCTCAAGTCACGTTAAATGGAGTGATTACCAACTAGAATTAAAAAAATTCCCGGGGTGACACCCAATGTTATTATTATTATGCTATACTGTAGGTTCAAATTAAGCTATAGGCTATAGATTCTATGAGTCTAAGCCATAGTTAAAAAAAAGCCTAATTAGTCAAAGAGTGTGTAAATAGAGGTTAAGAAAGATATTATATTATATTCTAATGAAATGCCAGTTTTTTTTCATATTGTAGCCTTATATGTAACCTTGATTTTTGTGATTTTCTTCTCTCTTTTTTTTTGGGGGGGGGGGGGGGGGGGGTGCAGATGTCCTGGCTGCCCCCACTGCTAAAAACAAATCTAGAGGAAACACTGCATACACTAACTAGTGACTAAAACAATGCTATGGTACAGTATAATAATATCAACTCAACAACATCAACATGGACAGAGACCGGTCAGTTCTGGTTCTGTTTTGGATCCACTCTGGGACACACCAACTGACAAACAGGAAGGACCAACACAAGGGATATATTCATTTTATCATGTCATTCACTGACATATCACACACTCTCTCTCTCTCATACACACACACCAACACACTAGTCAAACTCATACACTTGGCAAAAGTCACAAACATAGACACAGACACAGACACACACACAAACACAACCACACACACAGACACTCAGTGATCAAACCGGTGTTCAGCATAGTAATCTAGCAGCTAACCATCTCTCTGGTGGTCTCTCTGGTAAGTGTAAGGCCCATGGTGTAGAGTGCCATACAGGTAGGCCATGAAGAAGGGAATATGAAAGAAAAGATACAATGTGGGAGAAGAGAGGAACACATGATAAAACAGGAGGAGATAAAGAAAAGAAGGAGCTTTGAAAGACATTCAAAGGGCGCGTGGAGGACATTTCTCACCATATACTGAATCGTGGAGCTGGACTTCCGTTTCTGGATGACAGATGGCAAAGGGTTGACGAAATGACGATGGGATGCAGGAGAGACATGTTACAGGTCAAAGGTCAAATACATGACAATGATGATGATACTGAATAACAGCCATGTGTGCTTATGTAGTGAGGTCAATTCTGAAGATCATCGATGGTATACAATACAGAATGAATGTGACATGAAACATATGACATGAACAGCCCTGGATGGAGCCGTTAAAGAAACAGGTATACTCATTTGGCAAAGAAAAGAGGAGACTGAGACGACTGGATAAATAAAGATGGAGAGGAAGAACACGATGGAGATTGACAGCAGTCAACACAGAAAGGAATGCTTACTGGAGCAGGTCAGATCAGAGGGTAGACTGTTAGCATGGCAGAGTGCATGGAGGAATATTTGAGAAAGAGAGAGCGAACAATCTGAGGATGGAGGAAGAGAAACCCATAAGAATGAGTGGAGGAAGAGGGAACACTGTGTGTGTGTGTGTGTGTGTGTGTGTGTGTGTGTGTGTGTGGATGCAGGAGAACAGAGAGGACCCTGATGGTGTGTATATGGATGCAGGAGAACAGAGAGAGGACCCTGATTGTGTGTGTGCGTGTGTGTGTGTGTGTGTGTGTGTGTGTGTGTGTGTGTGGATGTAGGAGCATAGCAGGAGTGTGTGTGTGGAGCGGAGAGGGAGCCAGTTGCTAAGCGATGAGTGAGGCACAGTGGAAGTGTCTATTTCTGTCGCTCCGTTCCCAGTGCTCTGATCCACAGCTATTCTAGGCACCGGCGAGAGATCCCCGCAGGGCTCACCCCACCCAGAACACACACACACACACACACACACACACACACACACACACACACACCAGGCCAAGTCTACTTATGCACTTCAATATCACTCCAATGTACAGTACTAGTATCTAAGACTTTCATGTGAGGTTTTTTTTTTATTGTAGGACTGCATGTTCCGAGAGCTTTGTGTGAACTCCAACGCAGATGAGGACCATGATTGTCCCAGAATACTCCGTCTTAACAGAGGATTGTTGTTATGGGTCTTCTCTAATGGGCGATATCATGGCACCGAATATTCGGCCATCTAGTCAGGTCATTTTTCTATGAGCCAACTAGTAGTTCATAGGGGCTCTCCTCTCACTCAATCCAGCTGTCATCAACTTCAGACTTTAACCCTTTTGCCGTTTTGTCAAGCTCATTAGAGTAGTCGTTGAATGACATACAACATGGTTTCGTTTGCATCCATAGACTGCACTTTATATCAAGAGGGAAATGACGACATGCTTTCATCCTCCCTTCTCAAGTTTACCCCTCAACCAGTCCATGTCCTGTAAACGATCAGCAATCACCCCACACCTGACAGCTGCTCCCCCTCCCATAGATTGGCACTCACTGGCACTGCTGGGGGTGGTGACACACACTCCAACAGCAGGAGACTGCAGAGGACGGCATCACACACACTAACAGCAGGTCACTGCTGAGTGGACACGACCTCGACGGCAACACCGATGCTGATTAGGTGTTTCTGGGCATAACTGTGCAGGTATAGAGTGTTAGTGACGTATGTGGATGAAGTGTAAAGACACACACACACACACTACAGTGTAACCTGTGTTGTGTTGACTGACCGCCCTGCTCAGTCCTGCACCAGCCCAGAATCAAA
>NC_055969.1:20638584-20648584 GCF_018492685.1 Alosa sapidissima
CTAGAACAGAACGAATTTAATAAAAAGTAAATCATGCTTAATTAAAAAATAACTAAATTTGGCTACGCAAAAATAAAGGCATATGCTTATGCAGCCTATAAGTAAATAAAAGACCCCTGCCATAATTTGAGGATTTAGATGAGTAGGACAGTAGATGAGTAGGCCTAAATAAAAGGACTAGGCCTACAAGCTAATTTATAACTCAAGCGAATTGTTTTCAATTATAACATCATTAGGGCCTCTCTTTCTAAATAATAGGCCTATTTAACTCTCCTTATTCAGTATAAACTTGGAAAAAGATAAATTGGGCCTTTCACACTGTCATTTCTTGCAGTTCATTACCGAGTAAAAAAAAAAGAATAGCTGGCAACATTAAAAACAGCTGTTCAGATGGGCTCATAGAATTGGAATGTTGCACTCAGCTTACCAAAATGGCGCCCTGTCAGGCTCAGAGCGTACTTCATGCCTATGATGTAACTGATCTATCTTGACCCGCTCTAGAATCTTTGATAGATACATAGATAAAGAGAGAAAGAGAGAGAGAGAGAAGTGACAAGATATCCTATAGAGGCAGACAGAGAGCAGTGACGAGATGAAGAGGTGTCCTTACCTTGGCACATTTGTGTAAGAAGCAAGGGAGGGAAAGCATGTGAAAGTCAAGAGGAGAGAATAAGATAAAAGAGGAGATTAAGAGAAAGAGAGAGAAAGAGACAGAGAGAGAGAGGTTAAATGGGAAGAGAGGATAACAGAAAAGAGGAGATAAAGAGAGAGAGATAGGTTTAATGGGAGATATTAGAGGGCTGTTATTCCTTTGCTCTGCTGCGCTGGCAGTCAGTTAAGTCAGTAGGACAGAACAGGAGAGCCAGTCAGGAGCTCGGGCTCACTGAAGACAATGACTCGGGGCCAGATCAGGGCCTAAAGAAAGCCAGAGTAGGGCCAGAGCAGGGCCGTAACAGAGCCAGATAAGGGCCTTAAAACAGGCAGAGCAAGGCCATGTTACAGCCGTATATACCAGGGTAACCATATAGCCACATTACGGCCAGAGCAGGACCATAAGTCAGCCAGATCAAGGCCGTATCAAAGCCAGATCAAGGCCTCAACACAGCCAGAGTCGGGCCGTATCAAAGCCAGATCAAGGCCTCAACACAGCCAGAGTCGGGCCGCATCATAGCCAGATCAAGGCCTTAACACAACCAGGGCAGGGCCGTAACACAGCCAGACCTGGGCCAAATCACAATCACATTAGGGCCAGCATAGAGCCACATCAGGACCAGATCAGGGGGTATAGCGCTGGTTCTGCGCCAGCATAGAGCCGGATCGGGACCAGATCAGGGGGTATAGCGCTGGTTCTGCGCCAGCATAGAGCCGGATCGGGACCAGATCAGGGGGTATAGCGCTGGTTCTGCGCCAGCATAGAGCCGGATCGGGGGCCTGGTATCAGCATGGTGGGCCTCTGGTGTGGGTTTGACCGACACCTAAAGGTCAGTGCATTCATTTCATTCCAATCACATGCAGGGCGAGGGGAGAATAGGGTTTTGTGTTTACAATTCTGAGAAAAGGGTGAAAGGTTTAAAAAAAAAAAAAGTGTTTTAGCAGTTGCGAAAAACTATAATAGGCCAACCAATAAGGGGAAACTGACGTCACTATCCATATTATAAAGCAATATAACAGTGTCAAGCATCACATGGACTGAATCACCAGGTTATATTTAGAATTCTTTGCAGGAACTTGATAAAAGCTATTTAAAGATAGGCAGGCCAGGCAGTGCAAGATTGTTGCTCAATGGGACAGGGAAGCGATGGACTGATGCGCAATAGGCATTTCCCAGAATTGCCAAAGGTCTTAACATAATGCATTCTGTCTTAAGTAGTCCTCTGTTGGAATAAGGCATAAAAAAAAGTCCTCTAGCACAGAGGAAAAGATACCTCACATGCATACATTCACATCACGATTCACCAAATACCAAACACAAGATGCACACACACACACACACACTCACACACACACACACACACACACACACACACTCTCCCAGCATAACGGCACCATGCGCTGCATTCCCCAACAATTCCTTGCCACCCAAGCCCATTTCCTGCCACACACACACACATACGGGTCACAGTGATGCAGTTTTGGGTCATGCAGACACCATCAGGCACACACTCTCCTGCACATGCAGAAAGAGGCTGGTACGGCAGCATCGGGCAAACACAACGCAGGCAGAAAGACCCAGCCTCCACACACACACAGGCAGAGAGGAGGAGGGAGGAGACCAGAGGCTGTACCCTACAGTCAACATCAACCTGACAGAGGCCTACGGATAAAAGGACAGAGGAGAGGAGAGAAGAAGAGAGGAGGAGAGGAGAGGAGAGGAGAGAAGAGGAGGGGAGAAGAGAGGAGAGGAGAGGAGAGGAGGAGAGAAGAGAGGAGAGGAGAGGAGAGGAGGGGAGGGGAGGGGAGGGGAGAGGAGAGGAGAGGAGAGGAGGGAAGAGGAGAGGAGGAGAGGAGAGGAGGGGAGAAGAGAGGAGAGGAGAGGAAAGGAGAGGAAAGGATGGGAGAGGAGAGAAAAAGAAAGGAGGGGAGAGGAGGGGAGAAGAGAGAAGAGGTGGGGAGAGGAGAGTGGAGGAGAAGAGAGGAGGGGAGAAGAGAGGAGAGTGGAGAAGAGAGGAGGGGAGAAGAGAGGAGGGGAGAAGAGAGGAGAGTGGAGGAGGGGAGAGGAGAGGAGAGTGGAGGAGAGGAGAGGAAAAAGGGGAAAATGGAGAGGAAAGGAGAGGAGAAGAGAGGGATGGAGGGAGAAGAGAGGAGAGAAGAGAAGAAAGGAAATGAGGGGAGATGAGAGTGGAGGAGAAGAGAGGAATGGAGGGGAGAGGAGAGGAAAAGGGAAGAAAGGAGAGAAGAGGAAAGGAGAGGAGAAGAGAAGAGAGGGATAGAGGGAAAGGGGAGGAATAGAGAGAGAGGAGAGGAGTAGGGAAGAGAGGAGTCTATGGAAGGTAAACGTGGAGGAGGCCCAAATAGAGGAGAGAGGCACGAAGGAGATGAGGAGATGAAGGAGGAGTGGAAGTAGGAGCTGGCAATCAGGCTCAGCCCAGGAGAAATGGGAGAGGGGGAGAAGAGATGAGGAGAGGAGAGGAGGAAGGGCGAGTCAGACACAGGAGTCAGGCAGCCATCACACATTCATGCACATACACACATGCGCACAAACACACACATGTGCATACATGCATGCTAAATAGAGGTGGAGGATGTGAGAGCCAGAATGAGTGAGGGGAAGCGAGAGATTAATTAATTAGTGAAAAAGAGGAATGAATGAAAGTGAACAGAGAGACGGGGAGAGAAAGAGAGAAAACAGACAAAACTGCAGAGAATGGGAGAGCAGAGTGAGAGAGATGGAGTGAGAGAGAGATGGAGTGAGAGAGAGTGATGGAGTGAGAGAGAGATGGAGTGAGAGAGAGTGATGGAGTGAGAGAGAGAGATGGAGTGAGAGAGAGATGGAATGAGAGAGAGATGGAATGAGAGATAGAGATGGAGTGAGAGAGAGATGTAGTGAGAGAGAGAGATGGAGTGAGATAGAGAGATGGAGTGAGAGAGAGAGCTAGAGTAAGGGAGAGATGGAGGGAGAGAGAGATGGAATGAGAGAGATATAAGTGAGAGATAGAGTGAGAGAGAGAGATGGCGTGAGAGAGATAGAGTGAAAGAGTGAGAGAGATGGAGTGAGAGAGAAAGGGAGAGATGGATGGAAATTGAGAGAGGAGAGTGGGAATGAGAGAGGAGAGTGGGAGAGTGACGGAAAGATGGAGAGATGGAGTGAGACATAAATGGGTGGAGGTGGGCTGGAACCCCTGCATGGGTCAAGGGGTATGAGAGATGGAGTGAGAGAGAGAGAGAGAGAGAGATGGAGAGGAAGAGATATGGGGTTACGGGGTCGCGGGGTCAGGGGTCGGCTACCTTGTTCCACCAGACCGGCGGTGGTGCCGGCCGCCGCTGCTACTGCTGCAGTGACCGAAGCCGGAGCCGTAGTCTGTCGACCCACTGCAGGAGTCACACACACACACACACAAATGCATAAACACACACACACACACACACACACACACAAATGCACAAACACACACACAAATGCACAAACACACACACACACACACAAATGCACAAACACACACACACACACACACACACAAATGCACAAACACACACACAAATGCACAAACACACACACACACACACACACAAATGCACAAACACACACACAAATGCACAAACACACACACACACACACACACACAAATGCACAAACACACACACACACACAAATGCACAAACACACACACAAATGCACAAACACACACACACACACACACACACAAATGCACAAACACACACACACACACAAATGCACAAACACACACACACACACAAATGCACAAACACACACACACACACAAATGCACAAACACACACACACACACAAATGCACAAACACACACACAAATGCACAAACACACACACACACACACACACACAAATGCACAAACACACACACACAAATGCACAAACACACACACACACACAAATGCACAAACACACACACACACACAAATGCACAAACACACACACACACACAAATGCACAAACACACACACACACACAAATGCACAAACACACACACACACACAAATGCACAAACACACACACAAATGCACAAACACACACACACACACACACACACAAATGCACAAACACACACACACACACAAATACACAAACACAAGGTGGTGAGAGGGAGAGAAAGTAAGAAAGGAAAAAGAAAAATGGTGAGAGAGAGAAAACAGGTGAAGAGTGAAGGATTGAGTTGAAATCAGGGAGGGGAGGAGAGGAAAGGAGTGAAGAAGAGATATGACGAGGAGAAGAGAAAAGAGGAAAGGAGAGGAGAGGAGAAGAGAAAGCAATTTGTTAGTCTGGAAGGGTGCTGATTAGCTCCAATCGTCTGCAAACAAAACATTATATCAAATCCACACACTCAATTGCAACCTACACTTCACAGAGAGAGACAGAGAGAGAAGAGAAAGCAACAGGATAGTAAAAGAGAAAGAAAGAGAGAGGGAACAAGAGAGGGAAAAGGAACGGGTTTCAATTCCCCTGTCTCTAATCCCATGATGCTGTGCTCTGCTGGCATTGGGTGCCTGTAGGGCAGTATGGGTGGAGGTGTGTAGGGTGGAGGTCAGTAGGGTGTAGGGCAGTATGGGTGGAGGTGTGTAGGGTGGAGGTCAGTAGGGTGGAGATGTGTTCTAAAACCCGTCAGATCGTCTGTTTAAAGCCCAATTCACACCAAAGATTCGTAATGAGATGAAACCGTTGCAGAAAGAAGTTGCAGCGGTGTGAATTAGATGTTGCACATAGTTGCAAGCCGTCGCAAAGCATTCACCAAGTCTAGTCACAGTTGCAAGGTTTTAGAATGTTGCATCAAGTTGCTGGTTTATAGAATGTTGCAGCTCATGTCGTCGCGAATCCTTGGTGTGAATTGGGCTTAAGCTAGTATGGTGCACTGCAGACTGCGCACGCTAACGTTATGATTAGATGGCATTAAAAGACTGCAGTGGGGAAAAGCTAGAGTTCCAAATTGTATAACTTTTTTCAATATGAACTATGCCTATATGTCAGACTTCGTCATCGTTCAATTCATCCCTTGTTTCTACTGTAATTTGCGGATAGGCAGATAGTAAGCGTTTTTAAGCTGTCAACAAAACAAGGTTCGCGAACATTATTCTTTATTCTAAATGCGTACCGCCATGCCAATAAAGAGAAAGAAGTAGGTTAGTAGGAAATATAAGCTTACTATTGTCAAATTTGCCAAATAAAATACGGGAGAAACGATATGGTTCATGCTCTCTCATGCTGTTTCTTTCGTGCCGAAAAGGAGGGAGAATGAAACATTACGCATGTTCCACTTTTGCATAAATAATTCCTGAACGGTTTTGGTCAGGGCTGATAATGCAACTGTATTTGACAGAGGACAGATAGGCTAGATTGCTAGTGATGAAATATGAGCTTTCAGAGTGATACGATCTCTTTGTAAATTACGTTTGATTAAAACTTCTGTTCTGGCTATCCCCGCTATTTGGATCTTATCTCACTCAATGAACAACATCTCAACACTATGAATGATGATCCATAATTGTCAGTGGATAGCCTAGTCATATGGGTAGACATTCAGTGTGTTTGAAATAATTAATTTGAGAATATTTTCCATCTTTGCAAAGGAAAAGTTTTGTGTAAAGGGAATCAAAGGCCTGTCTCATATAGACGCCTGTCTCTAATACTAGCCGGTGCATTTGGCGATTTGGGAAAATAAAAGCCCGGGTTATTATTTGGAGTTTTACGGTAATACAGTGTGATCTTTGAATGTTAAAAGTTGCAATTGGTGATTTAACCTTTTTGAGAAGTGGATACACTCTATTAAGAGGTAGATAAACTCTTTTTCTGAAATTTCAGACGTGGATAAACTGTGTTTACTTGCATTTAGCCTCCACTACAGCCCTCTGTGTAGGGAGGAGGTCAGTGGGGTGGACGTCAGTAGGGTGGAGGTGTGTAGGGTGTAGGGTGGAGGTCTGTAGGGTGGAGGTCTGTAGAGTGTAGGGTGGAGATCTGTAGGGTGGAGGTCTGTAGGGTGTAGGGTGGACGTCAGTAGGGTGAAGGTGTGTAGGGTGTAGGTCTGTAGGGTGGAGGTCTGTAGGGTGTAGGGTGGAGGTCTGTAGGGTGTAGGTATGTAGGGTGGAGGTGTGTAGGGTGGAGGTCTGTAGGGTGGAGGTGTGTAGGGTGGAGGTACAGTATGTAGGGTGGAGGTCTGTAGGGTGGAGGTATGTAGGGTAGAGGTCTGTAGGGTGAAGGTCAGTAGGGTGTAGGGTGGGGGGACCTGTAGGTGGAGGTCTGGAGGATGGTGTAAGACTCTAACTTCCCAGACAGATAAGCTTTGATCTGTTCCTTCACAGCTGGACTGTTTCGATCCTTTTTACTCCCATCACACAGAGGAGGGCCAGTAGCCTTCAATGCATATTGTCATCATCATACTGTCGTTGTAAATTGACCCTCTTGCAATCCACTGTCTCTCATGTTTCCAGTACCTGCCTTCTGTGTTTTAAATAATCTCAGTGGTTTAATGGGCTCACAGGCAGCGTTAGGAGTATCTGCTGCAACAAATAGCTTCCACTATAATCAATGCAAGCGCCTACACCAGACGTGATAAACAGAGCGTACATTCGAAAGAATTAGACCAGTCTTCTAAAACTACTTTTATGCTTTTATGGAGTACTTCAATTGTGGACCCGGTGTAGCCTGGCTGAGTCTTGTAAGGAAATATGTCTGTTTTAGTGAAGATCTGAGGAGTTCAGGACGTCTGGTTCCTACAGAATCATGATGTGCACATCACAGGCGGGCACAAGGGGTAGATGCCAGCAACACCGGCACAACCCTCTACTGCCTCTGTCTCCGCCAAAGATGCCATGGGAGGGAGAACCCATCCCCCACACTCATACAGTGTGAGCATATGTCCGCATGAGTGTGTGTGTGTGTGTGAGTGTACTATTGGTTTTGTGTGTTAAATCTGTTTGTGCATATGTGCATTTGTGAGTCTCTTTCTGTGTGTGTGTGTGTGTGTGTGTGTGTGTGTGTGGGGGGGGGGGGGGGGTGCATCTGTGCGTGTTTGTGTGTGTGTGTGTGTGTGTGCATGTGTTGTCACTGTAAGTGTGAGTTTGAGTGTGTGTGAGTGGGGACATTGAGTGACACTCCAACAACCTCCCCCCTTTGCACACACACACAATCATAATCTGAGATGATTACAGTAATGATAACTCCCACAAGAAGGAAGGGATGACAAGGAGAGAGAGAGAGAAAGAGATGGAGAGAAGGAGGGATAGAGAGAGAGCAAAATAGGGATATAGAAAGAGAGAGAGAGGGAGGACAGCAAGGAGAAAGAAGGAAGAGTAGAAGACAAGGAGAGAGAGAAAAGATGGGAGGAGAAGACAGAAAAGGGTAAAAAGATACAAGAGGAAAGGAGAGGAGGAGAGGAGAGAATAGGAGGATAGAGGAGAGAGGAGGAAAGGAGAGGAGGAGAGGAGAGAATAGGAGGATAGAGGAGAGAGGAGGAAAGAAGAGAAGAGGAACGGAAGAGAGAATGAGAGGAGAAGGATAGGATGAGAGGAGAGAAGAGGACGGAGGAGGAGGGAAGAGGGGGAGATGAGAGGATAGAGGAGAAGGATAGGATGAGAGGAGAGAAGAGGACGGAGGAGGAGGGAAGAGGGGGAGATGAGAGGATAGAGGAGAAGAGGAGAGAAGATGAGGTGAGAGAAGAGGAAGAGATGAGAGGATAGAAGAGGAGAGAAGATGAGAGGAGGGAAGAGGAGGAAGAAGGAGAAGAGGAAGGGGGGAGAGGCAGGCTGCTCTCTGAGCCTCAGAGCACACTGTCACTGCCGCCCACAACCCTGCTGTCTTGAGCATGTGTGTGTGTGTGTGTGTGTGTGTGTGTGTGCCTGTGAGTGTGAATGAGAACAGACTCACAACGCAGATGCTTCATTACAGCAGACATAAATCACATATTATTATATATGCCAGTTATTACACACACACACACATGTGCCAGCACAATCCCACACACACACACACACACACACACACACACACACACACACACACAAACCCACAGGAACTCTACATCCTCTGCAAAACCATCAATTACATGTCAGGCTATTATGGAACAGCCCTCAGATGTGAGTGTGTGCATGTCTATGTCAGTGTGTGTGTGTGTGTGTGTGTGTGTGTATGTGCACTGCGCTTCTGGATCACCGCAGCATCTGAGGAGACACCCACACACACCACTGACACGTACAAGAACGTGTTGTTTGACATCCTGAGCTGTGTAAACACTTCTGTCTCTGAGGGTCTTGTCTCCTTTGCCTCCTCTCTTAGCTAACGCAAACATACCACTACTAATCTCTTCTATTCAGCTAACGCTAACATAATATTACTAACCTCTATTATCAAGCTAACTCTAACACACCACTACTAATCTTTAATATTCAGCTAACGCTAACATAACACTTCTAACCTATATTATCAAGCTAACGCTAACACACCACTAATCTCTTCTATCCAGCTAACGCTAACACAACACTACTAACCTCTATTATCAGGCTAATGCTAACACATCACTATTAATCTCAGCTAAATATTTAACGATAACACACCACTTCTGACCTCTGAACTGTGAGCTCTGTGTGAGGGGTTTATTTATGTGTTCTCTTAAACGCCTGTACCTGTCAACTTAATAGAGGCCATAATATTTACTTAATCTTTTACTTAATTAATTAATTAATTAATACAAGTAATTAATTAATTATTAAGTAACAGATCATTAGGATAATTACAAAACAGCAGGGACAGATGTTTTTGTTTGTTTGTTTGTTTGTTTTAGGAAAATGCAAAAGACAAGTTACCTCAACATGTTATGGTGGAAAATTATGTAATGTCCAGCGCCGACGAGAGTGGCAGCATGTCCATGTAGCTCTGTGTCTTTGTGTGTTTTTCTTCGTCTACATTGTCTACACTGTTTACTGGCTATATTAGCCCATATGCACAACCCCTCCCTCCATCCCCCAGTCTGGACTGTGGCCTAACTTAATACTTGACCAATGGCTGTTAAACGGTTAAAATAAACAATTTCTCCAGCCTCCCGCACTAAAGGAAGTGCGATTGTAAGCTGCTCCACTTGCGAGAGAATCTTGAGAGGCATTTTCAGAGGATGTGGTGGACGTGTCAACTCACCAGAGAAGTTTCGCGACACCAGCATGGTGGTCAGAATAGCTCCCTATTAGGAATAAAACAAAGCAATAAGATGATTACATGAATTTTTTTTTATTTAAGAAATCTAATTCTAAACTAATTTTAACTTATACATGGTTCTGTCATGCTTGCTTGCTTGCATAATGCTTTTGGATGAGGCAGGAGAAAA
>NC_055969.1:20653584-20661084 GCF_018492685.1 Alosa sapidissima
CAGACAGCTAAGCTATCAGATTAAAGGGCAGAGGTTGCAGGCGTGCTGTTATAAAATAGGGGCCTTTTATAGACAACGTTTTATATTAGGAGAGGTTTGCTAGAAGAAAGGTTTTACATTAATGATATGAAAAAAAAAACATTTATTCTATGACAAGGGTATTGTAAATAAATAGGGCGGAGATCATGAAGGTCTTGAAACTTAGCTGGGATGCTTCTCCAAAAGCCTAAAAGCTCTAGAGATGTACCATGAGAAAGGCCTAAAAGCTCTAGAACCCTGTTCTGGACCTCAGACGCAAATTAGCTGCATAGCTAACTTTGGTACAGGGGTTGTAATACACGTGTCCCTGTCAAATAAACTAATAAATTAAGATTTACTATAGGAAAGCTCTAAAAGCTCTAAAGCTGCTATCAGAAAGCTCTAGAAATGTGCTACAAGAATGATCTCAGCGCTCTAGAGATGTGCTGTAAGAATGGTCTAAGAGCTCTAGAGATGTGCTATCAGAAAGGTCTAAGAGCTCTAGAGATGCTATCAAAAAGGCCTAATGGTGGACTGCCCCAGATTATCCATTGCTCATTAATCTCTGTCAAGACTGAGAGGAAACACCTGCTTTTGCTCATAACTGTTCTTTTTTTAAGTAGGCCTATATTTTTTGGTCACAACAGCTCTTTTAACACACACACACTTCACGTAATGCAGGTCATTGACAACACACAGGCACACACACATTTGCAACTGCTATAGGAAGGATATATAACACAAGCACTCTTCTCAACACTTCAGATCCCATGAAGAAACACTTCCATATACACAAACACACACACACACACACACTCACACATACACACACACACAGACACACACACACACACAAGCAGCCGTTGTGAGCAGAGCTGAGAGCAGCAGTATTTTCGCCTCTCCATTCCTCTCCCTTTCTATCTATCCCTCTCTCTCCCTCTCTCCATCTTTCTCTCTCTCCCTCTCTCCCCCACCCATAGTAAGTAGGTTAGCTTGCTTCCTTCCTTGCTCCACTGGAGTGGAAGCTGTGCTGGGTGAGAAAGTGGGTTAGGACAGAGAGGAGCCAGAGTTTGAGATGGAACCAATCTCAGCCTTCTACCCCTCCCTCCCTCCCTCCCTCCCTCTCTTTCCCTTTCTTTTCTTTCTTTCTCTGTTTCTTTGTCTCTACTCTCACTCTCTCTTTCTGCATCATGCTCTCTCCCTTGTCTTCTCTCCTCCCTCCTTCACTCTCCTCTCCCACCCCCCTTCCTCCCTCTCTCTCTCTCTCTCACCCTCTCTCTTTCCCTACTTCTCTTTCTCCCTCTCTCTTTCCCTAGGTTCTGAGAATTCAGTCATTCCCAGAAGAAAGGCCTGGAAAAGGAGAACGCATCATTAATGTGGATCCGCTCATGACATTCCGCTGGGAAAATTCACAAAGATCAGATTCCCTCTCTGACAATACCTCTTCAATGTCACATTGAGGAGTCAGATTAAAATCATAATTTCCCCACATCGAAATAACACCTACAGTTCCAGTCAGGGTGTGGATCTTAGCCAACACACACACGCAAAATATGTGGATATATTTCAGTAGCAACTTGGCATTTAATCAGGACCACATACACTGAGAACCACAGATACTCACCTTTTCTTCAAAGTGCACCCCGCTTACCACAAAAACCACAATTTACTGACATCTGAATACATCAATCTACTTTAAACTTGCTCCAAATGCAGATATAAACAAGAATATTTCATTTAATTTCATTCAGTGATTAATATCAATATGCACAAGTCTTTAATTGCTTCATGCTGAAAAATTACGCAAACACATGCACAAGATTGCAACAAGTACATGCCAACAGACACATCCACAGACCTCAGGAGACCCCTGAACTGTAGTTGTCAGTATCCTGAGAACTCTGAACTCTAATGACGGTCAGGGTTCTGAGATCTCTGAGCTCTACTGTCAGTATCCTGAGACCCCTGAACTCTACTAACTGTCAGTATCCTAAGACCCCTGAGCTCTGAGCTCTACTGACTGTCAGTGAGCTGAGACCCCTGAACTCTAGCTGTCAGTGTCCTGAGACCCCGGAACTCTAATGACTGTCAGTATCCTAAGACCCCTGAGCTCTACTGACTGTCAGTGTCCTGAGACCCCTGAGCTCTGAGCTCTACTGACTGTCAGTGTCCTGAGACCCCTGAGCCTGACTGTCAGTGTGCTGAGCTGGTTCTTGTTAAGCCTCTGACACAGAAATACATATCCCAACCCACTTAAGAAGCTGCACATACAGTGAGGCACAAATCCCAACCAACACCAAGACGAAGCATGCACAGAGACACACACACACACACACACACACAGACAGACAGACACACACCCACAGAGCCACTGGACCAGATGCCTGCTGGCACTCACCTTCAGGTCTCGGTGCACCACGCCCATTTGGTGGCAGTGAAGCACCGCTTCCAGGATCTGCTGGATGCAATGACTGCATGCAAACACCAGGGGGCAGGTTAGTCAGAGCAGCGCTACATTCTCGTGCACAGGCAGAGGCACAGGCAGCTCCCAGAGGATCTGGCCCTGATGCAGGCCTTAACCGGTACAGAGGCAACAGCCCTCTGGGGTGAGGAGTGAGGGTTGGGAAGTAGTGGGGGGAGGGTGTGAGGGTAGTGTTAGGGAATTAGGGAGAGAGGGGGGCAGCTATATTTGAAGCATATCATTTCAACACACTCTCCTTACACTACAAAACATACACACACACACACACACACTACTCACACCTGTTGACTACTGTGTATGAGACATTCTTGACTTCTTGACTGAAGCCAATTCTGTGACTTTGACTGATGAAGGTAATCAAGGTAATTGCGCCAGACACGGCTTCACCTGACTCACTCCTGCCTCAGTGCAACAAATCACTTCAACATTTCACACTGCAATGCCTCTGGCATCCGCGACTGATTCAAAACCCCTCTGGCGCATTTCTAGTAAATTTCTTCACTCAGGAGACACTTTGAATGCCTGTAAAGATTATGAGATAGACAGATACCCAGAGAGCTACTGGACGACACACCTGGAGGTCTGTAAAGGTGATCAGCATGACTAACTCCCCCTGCTGGACCGACGCAGCCATAACGAGCCCTAGCCGGTTACTGAAACTCTGCCCAGACACATGCAAGTCACAAGCTCCGTCCCTGCCATGGTCATGCCCACATGCAATACCAGTGAGTGCCCGCATGCTGCCCCGAGCGCTAGATGGCTTGCCAAAGCTGGCAGGCACTGAGCCTCTCCTCACAAAGCCTAATAGCCTAACTACTGCTGAAGAGCTGCTCTTCATACAACTACACCAAGGAACTTCACCCAACGAGAGAGGGCAAGAGAGGAGAGAGAGTGAGGAGAGAGGGAGAGAGAGAGGGGAGAGAGAGGGAGAGAGAGAGGGGAGATAGAAAGGAGAGAGAGGGAGAGAGAGGGGGAGATAGAGAGGAGAGAGAGGGATAGAGAGAGAGAAACAGAGAGATAGGAGAGGGAGAGATAGGAGAGAGAGAGAGAGAGAGAAAGAGGAGAGAGAGGAAAGAGGAAGAGATAGGAGAGAGGGAGAGAGAGAGGGATAGATAAAAGGGGAATGGAGAGAGAGGGAGAGAAAGGAAAGAAGGAGAGATAGGAGGGAGGGAGAGAGAAAAGAAAGATATAGAGGAGAGAGGGTGAGAGAAGAGAGAGGGAGAGAGAGAAAAGAGAGATAGAGGAGAGGGGGAGAAAGAGAGAGAATAGAGAGGGGTGAGAGGAAGGCAAAACAGATTTAGACAAGAAGAAAAAAAGAGGTAGATACAGATATTGCAAAGAAAGAGGGACACTGAAGGGATGAGACTATTTTGGGATCACTAAATATGGACTGAAGGAAGAGGTGTGTGTGTGCACCATGTGCATTGTTGATGTTAGATGCAAGGATCAATCAGTGTGTGTGTGTGTGTTTTCATGGGTTTAAAAGGTCAGAGGTGTGTATCCATTCAACAAGAAAGGTTGAGCAGTATTGTGGTATTGAGCTGTATGTCTAACAGTGACTGTGTGCATGTGCACTTATGTGTGGGTATGTCAGTGGGTGTAGGAGAGAGAGTAAGTGCCATATGTGTGTGTGTGTGTGTGTGTGTGTGTGTGTGTGTGTGTGTGTGTCTGTGTGTGTGTGTGTCTGTGTCTGTGTCTGTGTGTCTGTGTGTGTGCTTGAGGTGCTGAGGTGACGTTGCTGCGTATGGAAATGTACCAGGTACCAGGAGAGCATCACGGCCAGCATGAGTCAGTGTGTGTGGGCGTCTGCTGCTGATTTTGCGCAAGAGTGTTGTCTGTGTGCATGTGTGTGTGTGTGTGTGTGTGTGTGTGTGTGTGTGTATGTATAAATATGTCTGTGAGTGCCCCACTTTTTGTTGCAAAGAACACATTCTCTAATTTGTCAAAACCAGGTTTCAGGGGGAAATTGTGTGTGTAACTTGTCTGTACAAGTACAGTATGTGTAAGGTGTGTGTATGTGTGTGGAGAGGATGAGAAAGGGAGAGAGAGAAAAGAAAACAAAAGAAAAGGAGAGAGAGAGAGAGGGAGTAGAGGAGAGGAAGAGAGAGAAGAGGAGTGATAGAGAGAGAGATGAACTCATAGGAGAAACCAATTAGAGTGAAAGAGCTTGGTGTACAGGAGATTCTGAGATTCTGGTACGACCAAACCTTCTCCCTTTGTCTCAAAGCAGCAACAACCTGAGAACATCCACTCCCACACACACACACACACACACACACACACACACACACACACACACACACACACACACACACACACACACACACACACACACACATACTCTGGCCAGGCTTACAACTCACCCTCAGCTGGACAACCCCTAAAACAGCTCACCCCCACTATATTATTCTATTCTGACCCCCTGCAAACCCCCCGGCCTACAGTAGTATCAGCGTTCATCAGCCTGAGATAATACAACTACATCTCCCTCAAACACCAGGCTGGCACGACTCTGGAACACTTCTGTACACATTTCAATACATCCACTGTATAAATATCCACACACGATGCACAACGACACACGGTGTTATCAGGCACGGTGCAGGTCCAGCCCTGGTGCAAAAGAGCAAAACAAAGACAAAGGCATTCAGTCAATCATGTCAGTGAAGACGGTGAGGAGTTGAGGGAGGAGGTTAGCAGACAAGAGGCTTTAGTGACCGGAGCACAATGCATGATGGGAGACCAGAGAGAAAGAACCAGACCCACAGAAACCTGGAAAGGTCGGCAGAGCCCAGGGCAGATATCAGACACTGAGAGACAGACAGACAGAGAAGACAGATACTGACAGAGAGACAGAATGACAAAGACTGACAGAGAGAGAGAGAGGGAGAGAGAGAGAGAAAGAGGGACAGAGACACACAGACAGACAGACAAAGAGACACAAAAAGAGACACGCAGACGAAGAGACAGACAGGCAGACAGACAGACAGCAAGGTGCCCCAGGCAAAGAGAGCGCGAAAGTGTGTGTGTGTGTGTGTGTTTGCGTACGTGTGCATGCTGTGTGTTGGACGGGATGAGGGCCAGCGGAGCTCCCATACTGACCTTGAGGTCCCTGTGCACTATGTCATGTTGGTGAATGTGACTGACACTCTCCAGTATCTGATGGATGCAGTGACTGGAGAAACAGAGCCCAAAAATACACAGAACAGAGAGAGAAGGAAGGAGAGAGAGAGAGACAGACAGAGAGAGAAAATACAGAGATGAGAGATGGATGCGTAGAGAGGGAAACGTGGCACAGTGAAGAAGGGAAAAGGAGCAGATTGGAAGAGAAGAGAAGAGAAGAGAAGAGAAGAAAAGAGAAGAGAAGAGAAGAGAAGAGAAGAGAAGAAAAGAGAAGAGAAGAGAAGAGGGAGGACAATAGAGAGAGGACCAGGAGAAGAGGGGCAGAGGGAGGGAAGAGAAGAGAAGAGAAGAGAAGAGAAGAGAAGAGAAGAGAAGAGAAGAGGGAAGTACACAAGGAATGATCAGAATGGAGAAGAAACTAGGGAACTAGAGGGGCATACATGTAGAGGAGCATAATATGTAGACCTCCATCCAGGCCAAATGCCGTGACTCACAACATCAGTAAAAGTGAAACTACCTTCATGTAGGCGCTCCGTGAGTCGGAGCAGATACAGAACATAATCGGGTTCTTGCTTGGTCCATACTTCACCTGTCCACCAAGGCTTTTGTCATGACATAGTTTGTACATGATCGTACTTACAAACGGACAGACAGAGAAACACACACTGAAACAAGAACTCCTTGGGAGAGGGAATGAGGAAAAGGAGGGAGGAAGAGGGGACCAGACAGAGAGGTGAGGAAGAGGACAGAGAGGTGAGGAAGAGGGGACCAGACAGAGAGGTGAGGAAGAGGGGACCGGACAGAGAGGTGAGGAAGAGGACAGAGAGGTGAGGAAGAGGGGACCAGACAGAGAGGTGAGGAAGAGGGGACCAGACAGAGAGGTGAGGAAGAGGGGACCGGACAGAGAGGTGAGGAAGAGGGGACCAGACAGAGAGGTGAGGAAGAGGGGACCGGACAGAGAGGTGAGGAAGAGGAGGGAGAGGTGAGGAAGAGGGGACCAGACAGAGAGGTGAGGAAGAGGAGGGAGAGGTGAGGAAGAGGGGACCAGACAGAGAGGTGAGGAAGAGGGGACCAGACAGAGAGGTGAGGAAGAGGGGACCGGACAGAGAGGTGAGGAAAAGGAATAGGCAGAGGGGACCAGACAGAGAGGTGAGGAAGAGATGACCGGACAGAGAGGTGAGGAAGAGGGGACCGGACAGAGAGGTGAGGAAGAGGGGACCAGACAGAGAGGTGAGGAAGAGGGGACCAGACAGAGAGGTGAGGAAGAGGGGACCAGACAGAGAGGTGAGGAAGAGGGGACCGGACAGAGAGGTGAGGAAAAGGAATAGGCAGAGGGGACCAGACAGAGAGGTGAGGAAGAGATGACCGGACAGAGAGGTGAGGAAGAGGGGACCGGACAGAGAGGTGAGGAAGAGGGGACCGGACAGAGAGGTGAGGAAGAGGGGACCGGACAGAGAGGTGAGGAAGAGGGGACCGGACAGAGAGGTGAGGAAGAGGGGACCAGACAGAGAGGTGAGGAAGAGGGGACCGGACAGAGAGGTGAGGAAGAGAAATAGGCAGAGGGGACCAGACAGAGAGGTGAGGTAGAGGGGACCAGACAGAGAGGTGAGGAAGAGAAATAGGCAGAGGGGACCAGACAGAGAGGTGAGGAAGAGGGGACCAGACACAGAGGTGAGGAAGAGGGGACCAGACAGAGAGGTGAGGAAGAGGGGACCAGACAGAGAGGTGAGGAAGAGAAATAGGCAGAGGGGACCGGACAGAGAGGTGAGGAAAAGGAATAGGCAGAGATGACAAGGATACAAGGATACAAGGATACAAGGAAGTTTATTGTCACATGCATATAGTTACTGGAAGTAAGAAATGCAGTGAAATTATGT
>NC_055969.1:20671084-20676084 GCF_018492685.1 Alosa sapidissima
ACACAAACATCAACATTCTTACACATAAGTCAACAGTATGACACTCACACACACACATCAATATTCTGACACACACTTTAACAGCCCGACACACACACATCAATATTCTGACAACAGTCCAACAGTCCAATTTCTACTGAACAGCCTTTGGTTATGTGTACAGAAGACAGATTGAGGGAGCATGCAACATGTGGCCTGGATGACCACGAGTTGTAGAAGGACTGTCCCTACTGTCTGTTGGGCAGAGTGTCACACACCAAGTCCATTACCAAAAAGAGGGAGGTGTTCTATTTGGCCCCCTCCCCATCGCAGTACCAGTACCAGTACAGAGTACAGTGTCTGCAGAGAAGCCTGGAGTCAGTGGAGTGGCAATATCCATTACATACTTTAACATCTGAATTGCATCAACAAATTTTAGTTGTGTTTTCATTACTTTAGCGCAAGGCAAATAGCATCTGACTAGTCTCTCTGATTTGTCTCATTGCAGCAGGACATAATATATAAGTATATATACTTTTTTGATCCCGTGAGGGAAATTTGGTCTCTGCATTTAACCCAATCGGTGAATTAGTGAAACACAAACAGCACACAGTGAACACACAGTGAGGTGAAGCACACACTAATCCCGGTGCAGTGAGCTGCCTGCTACAATGGCGGCGCTCGGGGAGCAGTGAGGGGTTAGGTGCCTTGCTCAAGGGCACTTCAGCCGCGGCCCACTGGTCGGGGCTCAAACCGGCAACCCTCCGGTTACAAGTCCAGAGTGCTAACCAGTGGGCCACGGCTGCTCTGTGTGTATGCTATTGTTCCTCTAGTGTAGGGCCAAAATCAGTGGTGTAGTCTATGTGATACGCCCTTATACCCACTTAAAAAGCATCACCGTCTCAGCATACCCACTTAAAATAGGCAAGGATATGTATTAACATTTGGGGTTGATCACAGTATACACACTACAGCTAACTTCTACATCACAGTATATCCACTACAGCTAACTACACCACTGCCCACTGCCCACCTGATACAGATTAGCAATGCATGCCGTGTCATTCACCCGCCGTACAGTTCAGAATGTAACAGGATTACAGCGGATCACGTAGCAGTTAAGGATCATATCAATACATGAGGTTCACAGAGAGCAGAGTAGCACAGGGCAGAGGCCCGTTTATCACCCAGAGAGAAGAAATACTCTTTTCTGATTGGCTGGTAGGGTGGCTACTAATTCTGAAAAACGGGACACCTATGAAGTAGATCTAATAAAAACGTATAATCACCGTTCCATATCAATGCTCATTGAATGGTAACTATAACAACCATAGCAAACAACGATTGAGCCTGGAAGCTGGCTTAGCAACAATGGAATCTACTATAAACAAGCTAACTGGTCACCATTATCACTCTATGGATGCGCCACAGGATGCAGGGCATTGCACTATACTGCACGGGCATGACATAACTGACACGCTTTGAATAAATGCGTCTGCTAAATTAATAAATGTACATGTAAATGTACAGGTAAATGCACTGCATCAAATGCACTACACTGCACGGCATGGCATGGTTAGGCTCTCAGGACCCAATAAAAAGCACAACCGTAGTTAGGCTACATCAGACAAAGCATTGCAGTAGTGTCCATGACAAAGTGTTACTTAGCACACAGAAAACCACTCTGAATGGCCCAGTATACAGCCCAGCAGGCACAACAGCCTAGACAACAGCCCTTAGCTAAACAAAACAAGGATCCATCATTTAGTACAGAATATAGCGGAGTTTATGTGATCCACATGTTCTGCAGGTAAAAATGTATTGCCCAATATGAAGAGCAAGTGGCCCAACAACTTCTCTCAGCTAGACTCTCTGGCGACATTGCTCAAAGAGTTGTCCTGTGCGTCATTACCTTTGGCAGTCTAATGCACACACACCACAAATCAAATGACAGCCTTACACACCATCAACATGTGGCATTTTATTTTATTTTATGCCAATGATCACAGGCACGCTGAGGTAACAGGAGGTACAAAACATGCCAGACCTGCACTTCTGCAGTGACCAATGACAGTATTACAACATAGTATTGTACAGTATAGTATAGTATAAAATAGAATAGGATAGTAGTGTAGTATAGTATAGTATAGAATCGTATGGTGGAGTATGGTATGGTGTGGTGTGGTTTATCATAGTTATCCCAAAGTATGGAAGGTCAGTTTTCATGTATCTTGTGACATTTCACATTGCCTATATTCAGAGTTGGATTTTAATGTCTATGTATTCCGCAGTTACAAAAGTTCCGGAATCATGAGTCAGTGCACACACTAGAACACAAAAGCCATGTTGGCACGGCGACAGAGCTCGTCGGGATGCGTGAGTATGGTAGAGGAGATGGGCATCCCAGGGGTCACTGGGGGACGTGTCTGCAGCTTAAAAAAGAGAGTGACCATTCATAATGCATGAATCACAAACACAGAGAGGGGAAGAAAGACTCGCTCAGACCTCCCTCTCGCACACTCTCGCACACACACACACACACACACACACACACACACACACACACACACACACACACACAGACAAACACAGAGAGAGGAAGAAAGACTTGCTCTGCCCTCCTTCACACACAACCACATACACACACACAAATACACAACCCTGCCTGGAGTTGGCAGAGTCCCTTTCCCTAATTTACATTTGCACTTGACTCCAAAGCTCAGAGCAGGGGTCAACATAGGTCAAGAGGGGTCATCCACAGTGCACAAACATGCATAGACATACATTTACATGAGATGATGACACACTCATACATATTCTACCTGGCATGAATCACACAACAGTATAATACAAACGCTCTCATTAAATACTTCCACACAAATACAATGATTCAAAGGATAAATAAACACACAAACACACACACGCACGCACACAGACACGCACAGACACACTCCTCCATGTCTCCCAAATCAGACAGCCAGTCCTTAGCTGGCCACGCAGCCTTGAGGCGTTTGCCAGCCCGAGTGATGACCTCAATGGGTGCCAAAACAGAACACACACACACAGCCCAAAAGCACACAAGGGGGGAGAGGAGGAGGAAGAGAAGAGAGCAGCTCAGGTGAAAGGATGAAGAGAAGAGAGCAGCTCAGGTGAAAGGAGAGAGGGAGTGAGAGATGAGCTTTTTCATTTTTTCCATTCCCTTTTCAATTTTACTTTTTCACCGTCTCCCTTTAAGTGTCCCTCCCTCTAACATTTCTCCGCTCACCTCTGTCTGTCTGTCTGTCTGTCTGTCTGTCTTGGGTGTTACCAGCGCTCTTTGTCCATGTGTGGTCATGTGGAGTCTGAGAGCTGATCCAGACTGTGTGAGTGTGACTCAGTGATCCAGGGCTCCGTGAATATGAGTGTGAAGATGCCAACAGCAACTTCATCAGAACCATTACAACATAGCATGGGCCTAGCACATACTCCAGAACAATACTCCATAGCATGAGCCTAGCACATACTCCAGAACAATACTCCATAGCATGGGCCTAGCACATACTCCAGAACAATACTCCATAGCATGGGCCTAGCACATACTCCAGAACAATACTCCATAGCATGGGCCTAGCACATACTCCAGAACAACACTCCATAGCATGGGCCTAGCACATACTCCAGAACAATACTCCATAGCATGGGCCTAGCACATACTCCAGAACAATACTCCATAGCATGGGCCTAGCACATACTCCAGAACAATCTTTACAGGTGAACTTAATGTGACCTTCTCTAAACTTTTGAATGTGCATGACCAACAGTTCAATGTTTCAGTACTGTACTGAAACATTAAATTTCACCTGAAAGCCAGATATCTCTAACTTTTTGTGAGTAGTGTATAAATATAACAAAATAAAGCACACTCAAGAAACTCTGTCACACACTCACACACACATACCACACACACACACACACACCACACAGACACCTGACCTTTCCCCAATCTGTTGAACCCTGACCTTTCAGCAATCGCATCCATGGCAACCAGTAACATAAACAGCCCTTCGTCCAAGAGAGAGCCAGAGGTGCTGTGGTCAGGAGCTCAGCTGCCCCAAGGACAAACTTGCTCACCTGTCACTCAGCACCACACACACCTGTTTACACCTGAACACTTACAAAACACGACAAATGGCCTCTGAATGATGACGCAGACGTGACCAGTGAATGACTGAAGAAAATATTATGAGACGGTAAACATATTATGACTTGTGCGTTTGTGCCTATCAGTTGGATTTACAATGGGTGAGAATGTGGGTTTGCTCTGTGGTCGATGGTGTGGCATAAGAGGTGCCCTTTACACGGATTAGGCAGATCCAGATCAGTTCAACACAGCAGCGCAGGTGCCGACCCTTGGCATTTGCACACACTGCAAACCTATAGAGATTCAAGATTGTCTTTATTACATCTCATTGTACAGGTATAAGACAGTACAATTCTTTGTTTTTTTGTTCCTCAAAAAATAAATAATAAAAACGTTGTGCTGAGAGGGTGTGTAAGTGTAATGTTCAGTACGTTGTGTTGAGAGGGTGTGTTAGTGTACTGTTCAGTACGTTGTGTTGAGAGGGTGTGTTAGTGTACTGTTCAGTACGTTGTGTTGAGAGGGTGTGTTAGTGTACTGTTCAGTACGTTGTGTTGAGAGGGTGTGTTAGTGTACTGTTCAGTACGTTGTGTTGAGGGGGTGTGTAAGTGTAGTGTTCAGCATGTTGGGCAGAGACGAGGCCAGGCAAGGCAACTTTATTTGTATAGCGCATATCATGCTCAAGGCAACTTTATTTGTATAGCGCATATCATGCTCAAGGCAACTTTATTTGTATAGCGCATATCATACTCAAGGCAACTTTATTTGTATAGCGCATATCATACTCAAGGCAACTTTATTTGTATAGCGCATATCATGCTCAAGGCAACTTTATTTGTATAGCGCATATCATACTCAAGGCAACTTTATTTGTATAGCGCATATCATACTCAAGGCAACTTTA
>NC_055969.1:20683584-20753584 GCF_018492685.1 Alosa sapidissima
ATCGTCTTTATGGCTGAACCCAACCCAAGTACTTGTTCACAGTTGCTTTTAAGGTAGCAAGATAACTAAAAGTGAAACCTTGTTTCCGAAACGGGAACTTTTTTTTAAATCATGACTTATCTTAATGTGTGGCTACAGTGAAAACGAAATCTTTATAATATCACAACCAGTATTCCTGTGTATAAATTGCTGTAGGTCCAGCTCTGCTACCTACCAACCCATTTACACAAACGAACGAGAGAGAGACCTTTCTCTCAACAGATCAACCCACGCGCGATTGGCGCGCATGTCCGTTACCGATCTGTCAACATTGAAACGGAATCGCATAAACCTCGAAACGGCAGACACCTCGTGGACACCGACTCCCTTCAAGACAAATATAAATGTGTGTAACATAATCACACGGAGTCTATTAGATAACGCCTGTGGTTGACAAGACGGGCGGGGGTGGGGGACGTTCAATAATTTAGGAGAAAACCAGGCAAAGAAACGCAATACTAACTGGGGGGGGCAATTTCCTCACGTCAGGCACCAGGCATGCTTCGCCACCACGGGCATTTTATAGACAGCAAACAGCCGCCCGCGTTTTAACAGCTCAAAATGTCACTGTCTCCGGCTGCCGTGCAACTCTTGCAGGGCCGGCAAAGGCGGAGACATTTTGAGCTGTCAAAACGCGGGGTGGCTGTAGCGACCCTGCTGCTGCGGCTGTAGGAGGTGTGGACGGCTGGGGGAGGCAGAATGTAGGCAACTGTCGCCAATACCAGCAAGTCAGTGGACTCGGCTCACTAACTTTTAATGACAACCACCTTCGGTGACTGTCATATGAGAGTGTTAGAAGAATTGTGAAAGTGCAGAAGTAGGCTCAGTCTTCATTCCGCCAGCTCCACCAACGCACACATTTGCAAATATGCAAACCGAGAAAATGAGAGAAACATACCAATATTTCCAAATATTTCTTATAACATTAATTAGCTACGTATTTTCAACAATGCTGAAACAAATTCTTACTTTCCGAGTTCCTCGTATAGCTGATATTCGTCAGTAAAACGTGTACAGGTTGTCGTTGCCATGTCTCCGTCTTTCAACGCGGCTCCTGGCTACCCAAAAATTAAACTCCACCTTATGATCGAAACACTTAAGTTAATTTCCTGTGAGCAGGTGAGCAAGCGGCAGTAGCTTTTTGTTTAAAACTACAGAAAAGTAGATGTTTTCGCGTAAGGGAGAGGTTTGCTGACGCGCAGGCTTGGCTGCCTTTCCAACCCCTCTCTTGAAGTGTGTGCGGTTGGTTCAGTCGCACCACACTCGATATCCGCCGACTCCTCCGTCAGTTCCCAGGCTTCCTCGACAGAGGGCGGAGTGTTGCTCCTGTGTCCATCGATTTAAATACTAACAACACTTACTATCACTTGGCGCAATATAGGACAATATAGGCTACCGTTCACATAGTGTAGCCTATCCTAGGCTACTATTAATTCTCTGTTTATAAATTCTCGAACACCGCATTCATTTGTGTTATTACGCATGTCACTACAGTACACACACTGTAATGAAGGGGAATAGCAATGATATTTAACATCATGTCAAGTTTCAATATGCCGATATGACCGTATCGGCTTGCAGCGTCCTCTCCTGGATACATTCTGCACTGCATAAAGTTGATAAAGTAAACGTATTAGGTAAACAATCCGAAACTAGCACTGTGTGTGCACTGCAGGTTATCAAACATTTTAAGAACAAATGGAAAGACATGTTCACGTTAAACAGACGCCTGTATTTATTGAAATCAGGCACACACAAACGAGCAAAATATTTCAAAAGGACCCAAAAGTAAACTCTGGTCTGTCAAAATCTTCCAATGTCAGGACCTGCCATTTAAAACCTTGGCCCTAACATTTGACATTTAAGTTGATTTCTAACTATGTCACAGATCCCTCCACCACACCAAATAAAAAATGTTGGTTTGAAAAGAGGGAAAGAAAAATACAATATAAACAGGTGATGTGACAGGGGTCGTCTGTCCACCATTTCAACACTGCAATCATAAGCTCCCGTGACATTTTCCTCTCAATCACGCAACACTAACCACATGAAAAAAGCAAACATTTCATTGTAACTGTAACTTGTCTAAAAGAGACACGTGCCATCATGCCCAACACAAAAGGAGAGGAGGGAGGCCTACTCAAGAGCCAATCAGATTTCATAGCTGTCAATCAAGCCTCTCTTTTCTTTTATTGGCATTTGAATCAGAGCTGGGTCACCACACCATGAGGCGTTCTATCTCCTCCCACTGGAGGGTGCACACCACAAATCAGGTGTGTGCCCGCTGAGGTACGTGTGCTTGTGTTTGTGTTTGTTTGTTTGCTAATGTGAACTTCAGAACTGGACAGCGCTAGGAGGGATGTCGAACATCGACGGGTCAAACTGCTGACCCCTGAAGGGGGAACCCTCGGCGTCCCAACCTTTCTTCAGCATGTCATGGACTTTCTGCAACAGAGGGAGAAAGAGAGCGCTGAGATCTACTCACACAGACTTAATGAGATGCCTTAAGCCTAGAAAGTGGCCATCAGATTGACCATATACAACAACACCTTACATTTACATGGCACTTGATCTAGGTATCTTTACAGTCATTCAGCAGAAATAGGGCTGGCTGTTAGTGATGGTGATGTCTCAATATTTAAATAACTGTATTTATCCTATGAGAAATTATCTCTATCTAATAACATTTTAATAACAAAGCTTAATAACATTTAATGACAAACAACAGTGTAAGATACTGTAGAGAACAGTAGTAATACAATAAAAAACAATATAAACAAACATTTCTATTTAAATATTTATAATTAAATGTGGATGAGTATTGTAACCCTATTTTAATTTAATTTCACTGATCTACCTGATCTTTATTCTCATCAGTCCAAAGACTGTTGTTCCACAACTGGATAATTAGTGTGTAGTGGTAGCCATGGTCTAACAATGACCACAGTGCAACAATTCCAGACCCTGCCGTTGTGAGTCCATGTTGCTTTGTTTAAAAGTGCTAAATGTCAGTTACCTTTACCTTTAAATATACTACAAGCTTTTTTGTTTTATATACACTACTGGTCAAAAGTTTGGGGTCACTTATAAATGTCCATTCCACTCCATTATAGACAGTATACCAGCTGAGATCAGTTGCATTGGTTTTTTAGGGCAGTAGTTTGCAGATTACATTATGTGCTTGCATAATTGCAAAGAGGTTCTCCAATGTTTTCTAAGTTAGCCTTTTAAAACGATGTTGGATTAGTGAACAGAATGTGCCTTGGAATGAATGGTTGCTGATAATGGGCAATGTAGATATTACATTAAAGATCAGCCGTTTCGTTCTACAACAGTTGAGAACCCTTTTGCAATTATGTAAGAACATAATATAATCTGCACACTACTGCCCTGATTAATGGGGGAATGAATGGGGGAGAGAGATATGACCGCAGGTTGGATGGATCCCCATTTAGTATGGAAGGCTTTTCTCACCATTTCATGACTCTGAGGTTTCCCCTGGAGTTTCTGGTGGTAGTCGAACGTCAGGCGGTCCAGCACTGCATGCTCCTCCTCGTCAACCGTTGCCATGGAGCGCTCACGGTTGATCTGGTTGATGTCGATCTCCTGTTCCCCCTTCAGCACAGCGCTCCACCACACCTCTCCCAACTTACTGAGCGAGACCTGGAGGAGAACAGGATTGTTAAATTGAATTGATGACAGACAGACACACACACACACACACACACACACACACACATAAACTCCACCACACCGCTCCCAACTAACTAAGCGAGACCTGGAGGAGAACACGATGGTTAAATTGATGCCACACACACACACACACACACACACACACACACACACACACACCAACTTCACCACACCTCTCTCCACTTACTAAGTTAGGAAAACACGATGGTTAAATTGAATTGAGGCCACACACACACACCTCTCCCAACTTACTGAGCGAGACCTGGAGGAGAACACACAGGTTAAATTGATGCCACACACACACACACACACACACACACACACACACACACACACACCTCTCTCATATACACACACACAGAATCCTCCACTCTCTCTTTCACACCTACCCACCTAAACCCACTATTTCTATGTATGTGATGATGTGGGGCTATTTTAATTCCAAAGGCCAAGGGAACTTTATCAGGATGCATAGTATCCTGGATCCATGAAATCACTGGCCTTTAAAAATAGAAATCTGCCTGCCTCTATGAGAATTTAACATAGGGGGGTGTATACTAATGCACCCTGTATTTTAATGAAGAACATGTGTTTATTTACGATACATTATTCATTCACAAAGAAAATTGGTGTCCTTAAAGGTTGGATTTTCCCTCGTTTTTTTAATTAAAGCATTAAGATCAATTTCCAAAAGATGATTTTTTTTTATTCCTCTTTTTAGTCAACTTTATCATGGGGGTGAATACTTTTACAAGGCACTGTATCTATGTATCTGTATAACAGTAAACACCAAGTGGGCGGACTTATTTTTGTGCATTTCTTTACAGTTTGACCACTTTTGTATGTGACGAAACAAAACTTGCGGAAACAAAACCCACACACGTTACTACAGCACTCTACAGGATGATGGTGTGATTGAATTTTTCTACATTTGGAAATTTGTCATTTCAGCAAGAGTTGAACAAGCCCCAAAAGGCTGGGTCTGTGAGTTAAGGGTACACTTCCTACCAGGATGCATCGTCCGGGCTCTAGACTCCAGAGTGAGTTCTCCGTGTTGATCTTGTGACAAAGCTCCCCTTCGACCAGGACCCTCTCTGTTGACCCCTCTTTCAAGGCAACGCGAAGTCTGTCTGACTGAAAGTTAACTGACACCTGGAAACAAACCCATTAAAGTTAATGCTACTGAATTTCAGGTCATCAATTAAAAGTGCCACTTTCCTATTTTAAAACGTGATGATTCAGTACCAAGGTATAATGTGTTGATTGCATGATTAAAAAAAACAGGATTGCAGATTTTGCATTAATGCTCATTTTCTCATTTTACTCAATGCTCATAAAACTGCCTTACAGTATATATTGTCTAAACATGGTATATAACTACAGGACATGAGTCAAATTCACATATATGGTTGATGAATGTAAACATTTATACTCTGCTCTGCGTAAGATTATAAAAGCCTGTAGAGAGAAAACCACATTACCTGTTTGCCCTTAAGGATATTCGGCTCAACATGAACTTTGATCTCTACATCATTGTAGTCCTGGGACCAGGTGTAGTTCTCCCTCACAGCCCCGTTATAGCTGTCCGGGTTGCTCTGGGAAGCTGATTTGGCTCTAAAGCAAAATATTTATGTCCAGTTTAAGCAACATTACTGTCAAATCAATCAGATCCTTCTCTTTCGTTAGACTCTTATAGGGAGCAGGGGGTGTATTCAGGGACAGCGACACACACAAGAAGCAGATTGCATGAATTGTAAAGTGAGCAACATCCTCTCACACACTAAACACTCACGGGTCTGCTGCAGTCGCTCCTGCAGAGGTGGACGCCGCTGCCTGGTCACCCCCTGATTGCTGCGCAACACTGGTGCTCTGGGACTGTGAGGAGGCAGCGAGAGAGGCTGGAGACGGAGCGACAGCTGGGGATGACGACGGGGACTGGGATGGAGCACTGGCCTCCACCGTGCGGCTGCTGGATGCCGATGCTGATGCTGCTGTCGCTGCGGCGACGGCTCCTGCCTCCGGCTGCCCTGACTGCACCTCCAGCTCTTGAATCGCTGCTGGTGCTCGGCGTTGCGCTTCGCGCTCCCGGTCGGCAATGGCAAACTTCTCAAAGATTTTGAAGGTCTGATGAGAGAAGAAAAAGCAAAAATACTTTGGACTCTCACTTTCATTGTGACAACAGTGCACTGCTGCATATATTTCAGTTCATTAGATTATTATTAATTTTCCATAGTCGATTAACCTGTCGATTATTTATTATTTTACTCGATTAATCGTTTAGTTGTTTCTTTGAGAAAATGTCATAAAACAGAAAAAATTGAGCGTGTTCTCGAATGTTTTGTTTTGTCCATATGATGCCACAGATATTTAGTCACAAAGACGAGTAATTAAAGATGAAGTTCATGAAGCTGCAATTAGAAATTAATTGATTAATTGATGTAACCTAGTAGTTACACAATCTACAAACACATTTTATTCAAGGAGCCAATAAAGCGGGTCCATCTGAACATCTGGGGTAGCCTGACCGTCCTGTCATAGCCTGCACCTTGATGTTTTTCAGAAGAGACATGACAAACACTCACACACAATGTGTGTAAACAAGAGTATGTGTTCCCTCTGAAGAATTTCTACATAGAATGGCTATTATGCAGTCTTTAAATAGTGCAACTTGTGCACAACCTAACTGAACTACCAACCTAGGCCTACTGAACATGTGTGCATTCTTCGCAACAACTTCTATGCATACCAGTAATGAAGAATCCAACCAGATGTTGGAGTTCACAAGTGTTATTTTGTTACTTACTTTGAGGACCATTTTCTCTGCTACACCAGGGGGAAAGCCCATGCGGTCATTTGGACCTGAAAGAAGACGGTAGAAGTCTGTTTTTCGGTAAAGAAATCCAAAGTAGACCTGTAGAAAATCCTGTATATTTCCAACGTGTTGTAAGATCCCAAGTAGAGCGTTGTCATACATTTCAGTCATTTCTATCGGCGATGACATTGTTAATGTTTAATAGAGCTAGTACTAATTTATTGGCTGAAATATTACTAAATTTGACAAACGTGAAAGTTTGTAAATCTAATTCCCTTCAGCTGCCTAACTAAACCCGACTGTCGGCTGGACTGGCCGTCTATTTTGTTCTAGAGCTTCTATCGCGTGTTACATTTGTTTCTTGTACGGAGTGCAGTTATTGCTATATACATAATAGTTCCTACCAGTGAAAGGAAAACGAAAAGAAACTGCGCGGGACAAATATATAAATATATAAAGTAAGCAACCATTCATACTAAATGTATAATATAAATTATTATCATTTCCAAGGTTTCCATATATCAAAATGAAAAATATAACAAATGGGTCAAATGTACAAATAAATGCCAAGCCCACGTGACGTCTGTCAAAATGGCGACGCCCTTGATAAGTCGGTGTGCGTTGTTAGGGGTGAGAAATAACTTTTTTTATTTCAGTGTAATTAGCTGGAGACAAATATATTGTGTAACCTACGTGGTGTACTTTACTCTTGCCATAATTATACATTTTCAAACATGAACATGGTTGTGACTGAGCTCGCTAGTAGCATCATGATGTACTGGCATTGGCTAGCTTATGTTCAGTACAAGACAAACATCTTCTTGCAGCGTCTGCGAATTTATCGACTAAAACTGTTTGTCTGTCTGTCTCTGTGTGTGTGTGTGTGTGTGTGTGTGTGTGTGTGTGTGTGTGTTTTGTACAGGCTACGCTTCGAAGACTGTCCATTGGTGACTCCAATTTGGGAGTGCGAGGAATTCATTCAACTGCGATATGTTACAAGGTAACACCATGATAATACACTTACCAGTGTAGTGTTCTCCATAATATATGCTTTAGCTATTCTAAACTTAAGATATGTTATTGCCAGAATTTATTGAGAATGATGCTGATTGGTTTCCTCGTTACACAGACGAATAGTCGCCTTACTTCCATAGACAATTCTAATGCTTGTGGGTCGACTACATAATACTTACCTGTCACTTTCAGGGAAAGGGCAAAGAGTTGTAAAGGTCCGGTTTCAGAAAGTCCTGCCACATATTTGCTCCAACCATTCACTAAATCAGCTTAGCCAGGTAGATGAGCTAATTAGTGATATCACCTGTGTTAAGTGTGACTTTTACACCTCTGGGAAAGAGCAAAAACTGTAAGCCTTTTTCCTCATTTATATTCTGGCTGGCAAATCAAATACCAGACAGCATGGCCTCTACTAGGTCTGTTTATTTTTCTTTTCTTGGGAGTTTACACACATACACACACACACACATACACACAAACTTTCCCCCAGCTCTGTGTCATTCTCCTCTCTGTCCTTGGTTGTCTCCACAGAACAGAGCTGCCCGTATTCGTGTGGGAAAAGGTGACCGACCCCTGAACTATGAGCAGGCGCTCCATCCACACCAGATAGGTCATCGAAAAGGCTGGCTATCTGCACACACCAGTAAGTAACATACCCACGTCCTGCACCTGTGCGCACATTCCCAGTACAAAGACCTCTCAGACAGCACGTCTTCTGCAGGCTTCTGTCATTGATGTCAATTGAGTGCCTGTAGAGCCAGTGTAGCTCAGCAAGCCAGTCCTTGCACGGCAAGCCTTTCTGCAGTTTCTGGAAGTAGGCCTGTGGGAGAAAGGGCAGGTGACAAGTGCTGCTTTAGAGGATCTCTGATCACTCTTTTTTTAACATTGGGGCTATATGTTTCTTTTTGCCTCTATTAGTAAGTGAAGTAAATAAAGTGTTAGTGAGTAAAGTCCCTAAGTAAAGTCTCAAAGCTTTACATTACTGCCCACCTGTCTTTCTCCCAACAGGTAACCTGCATGAGGAAGAGGGTGCTGCTGACAGAACCGTAGAGGACGTTTTCATTCGCCGCTTCATCTATGGCACATTCCACGGTTGCCTAGCCAATGAGCTGGTCATCAAACGCCGCGGGAACCTCATTGTGATATGTGGCCTGATGCTTCAGAAGCTGCCGCCACAGAAATTCTACTTCCTGATTGGCTACACAGAGACTCTGCTCTCGCACTTTTACAAGTGCCCTGTCAAGATGGAAATACAGACTTTGGACCAGAAGGCAGTTTATAAATATGTCTGAATGTACACATACGTACACTGAGACATACTTACACACATACAGCTCTGGAAGCAAAATTAGACACCACTGCACATTTTTTTTATGTTATCCTACGGCTGCTGAGTGACATTCGAATGAGTTGACGGTCATATTCAAATTTTCAGTGGTCTCTTAATTTTGAATATGACTGTCAACTCATTCCAATGTCACTCAGCAATCGTAGGATGAAATCAGAGATATGTGCAGTGCTGTATGTACACCTGATTGACTGTATGGAATAAGGTGAGATTCATCATGTGAAAACTTAGTTTGTAATCTGTTGTAAGTGGCCCGTCACCGAATCATATTTTGGTGAATTCCTTTTCTTTTGGTGTATTCCCATTCCCTCTTGAGCCGTGCTTATTGCTTCTCATTGTATTTACTCAAACCATCATTAAAACTGTTAAATTATCCTAGAGGTGAAGCTTTTGTCTAAAAGCATGTCTCAATATTGCCCATGTACTTTGACATCTAAAATATATGTTAAATATATGTTTATGATAAATATGTTTCCATTGGATGCTGCCTATTCCCTTACACACAATAGTATCTATTCCATTATGTATTGTCCCAGCTATACTATGTTGAAGTTACACTAGAGTAACACTGCTTGAAAAAAATAAGAGAACACTTTTTCATAAGAGCAGAGGTGGTTGTGAATCAGTTTCAACCTGTTTTGATGTCAACAAAGTTAACAACAGGTGCACTAGAGGGGCAACAATGAGATGACCCCCAAAACAGGAATGGTTTTACAGGTGGTGGCAGCCGATATTTTTCCATCTTTATCCTTCTTGACTGATTTTTTGCATTTGGCTAGGGTCAGTGTCACTACTGGCATAAGCCAATACCTGGAACCTACAAAGGTTGCACAGGTAGTCCAACTTCACCAGAATGGCACACAAAAATATTCTATTGCCAGAAAGATTGCTGTCTCCCAGAGCAGTCTCAAGAGCATGAAGGAGATTCCAGGAGACAGGCAGTTGCTCTAGGAGAGCTGGGCAGGGTAGTAGAAGGTCCTTAACCCAGTAGCAGGACCAGTATCTGCTCCTTTGTGCAAGGAGGAACAGTAGGAGCCCTGCCAGAGCCCTACAAAATGACCTCCAGCAGGCTACTGGTGTGAATGTCTGACCACACTGTCAGAAACAGACTTCATGAGGGTGGCCTGAGGGTCCAATGGCTTCTAGAGGGACCTGTGCTCATGGCCCAGCACCCTGGAGCTTAACTGACATTTGCCATAGAATACAAATTTGGCAGGTCAGACACTGGTGCCCTGTGCTTTTCACAGATGAGAGCAGGTTCACCCAGAGCACTTGTGACAGACATGAAAGGGTCTGGAGATTGTCATAGAGAGCTCTATGCTGCCTGCAACTTCATTCAGCATGACAGGTTTGGTGGTGGGTCAGTGATGGTCTGGGGAGGCATATCCTCGGAGGGACGCACAGACCTCTACGGGCAAGACAATGGCACGATAACTGCTCTTAGGTATCTGGATAAAATCTTCAGACCCATTGTCTGACCCTGTACTGGTGCAGTGGGCCGTGGGTTCCTCCTGATGCACAACAATGGCCGACCACATGTGGCGAAAGTGTGCAGGCAGTTCCTGGAGGATGAAGAAATTGGAGGATGAAGACTGTCCCCCAAATTCCCCTGACTTAAATCCAATAGAACACCTCTGTGACATTATGTTTTGGTTCACCCAACACCGGCAGGTTGCACCGCAGACTATGAAGGAGCTCAGTGATGGCCGTGTCCACATCTGGGAGCAGATCTCCCAGGGCACCATCCGCCCTCTCATTAGGAGCATGCCCCGACGTCAAGCATGTCGAGGGCCATATGAACTACTGAGTGCTATGTTTGAGTTCCTGCGATGAAATTTTGGCAAAACGGACTAGCCTGCCATATAATTTTTTCACTTTGATTTTCAGGGGATCTTTGAATTCAGCCCTTTGTAAGTTGATCATTTTCATTTCCAAAAAACGATATGGCATCCATTCGTTCCTAACATATTACTATAGATATACTATAAAGTCCATATCAGTATAGATATCCAGCATGATGTTTTTTCCCATTAAGGGTTTCCCATTATGTGTTTTCAAAGTGCTCCTTTACATTTTTTTGAGCAGTGTATTTGAATCTATCCTTTGGATGGGTTAGCATTATTTATGATATTCCGAAAATGTTAGGCATATCTAAACTGCTGGTATGCAGATTAATGATGGTAAAACAATGTTGGCTTTGATTTGGATGCTTTTGAAACTAATTAACCACAAAAGCAGAGGACTTTGTGCAATGGTGCAAACTAAATCACCTTCAACTCAACACTTCAAAGACCAAGGAGATGGTGGTGGATTTCCGCAGGTCTAAGCCCGCTCTGCTACCATGTCTCCCTTGATGGGGTCAATGTGGAGGTGGTAAGCACCTACAAGTATCTGGGTCTCCATTGGTCTCCACTGACGCACTCTACAAGAAAGGGCAGAGCAGGCTGTACTTCCTGAGGAGGCTGCGGTCCTTCAATGTGTGCAGCAAGCTCCTCAGGATGTTCTACCAGTCTGTTGTTGCCAGCGTCCTCTTTTATGCAGTGGTATGCTGGGGAGGAAGCACAAAGAAGGATTCTGGGCGACTTGACAGGCTGGTAAGGAAAGCTGGCTCTGCAGTGGGAGCTGAACTGGAGTGCATCACTTCAATATCTGACAAAAGGACCCTGAACAAACTGATTAACATCTTGGATAATGAATGTCATCCACTCTACAGCACTATTAAAAAGCAAAAGAGCTTGATCAGCTTGAGACTTCGCTCATTGCCATGCACAACTGAAAGGCTGAGGAAGTCATTTGTCCCAAGGGCTACTGAACTGTTCAATGCTTCACTAAAGGGAAGAGGAGAGATAGACTTCTCTGCTTAGTCTGTCTGCCTCTCCACCCTCTCCATGTTTGAGTACTGACTGCCCACTACTGCTTTACTACTGTTTTACTATTGTTTTACTAATGTCCACAGCCTAAGGTTTTTACTACTGTTTTACTGCTACACTGCTTTTCATGCTATATTAGCACACATGACCAATGGCTTCTGCTACAATACTGAATGACTGTAACCCTATTACCTCAACCTGATCTTGCACTGACAGTTTTTTTATATTACCTTGTCTACATTATACTTTACTCTCCTATTTGTCCATATTATTTATGCTGGTCTCTAGACCTTATTCTTGCACCTTCACCATGACACTCACTCTCTTGAGCACCTCACCATGCACACAGAACTACAGGCCAGTCCCGGCCCTGTCACTGCAAGCGTCTCATGCTTGATCACCCTCAAGCACACTGTGGATTTTTTTTATTTAATTTATATAGTATATTTAGTATTTCGTTTTGTTACTTTTTCTTATCTTCTACTGTCTCTATTGTACAGTGGAGTTTTGTTATATGTTTATACTTATATTTACCATTTCTACTGTAAGTGCATTTTGTGTGTGATGTCTGTATGCTTCTGAGACCTTTGAATTTCCCCTTGGGGATCAATAAAGTATCTATCTATCAATCTATCTATCTAAAAGCCCAAACATGTTTCTGACATAGATGAGCCCCATTCCCATATGGCTTGAGGATGTAATTCAATGACAACGCCTAAAGAAGTAAAGATTTTGTAACTATAATAATTTTATTGATTTTTCCACAATTTCAAACATATTTCTGTCAAATAAAGGCATCTATACTGGTTCAGTGCAAATGATAAGGCACATAATCACAGTTTCATTTAATAAAAGGAGCAGTATAATGTTTAAAATCCCTTTCCTGTCCTATAACCTTAATGTATACGTGATGCCACCACCACGTACATTTAAAAAAAAAATCACAAATATTCCAACAAAAACAGAATGACTTTGAAAGACTTTGGCTCATATCATGTCAGGCATCAGTTTTCAGTTTCTTATTGAATATGCTTTTTGGAGTGCAGTTGTATACCGGATCTCATGTTGGAAGGATAAAGAAAAAAAAAAGGGAAAAAGATAGCATCAAGCTGACAGACTCTTCTGAGTCAGCAGAGAGATATATGACTGCGATGCATGTTAAAACGCTTAAAGATCAGATATTGCCTTCCAACATTGCAGCAGGACCAAAGACTCATCGAGTCTCACTTCATAGTACAGTTCTCATCGCTCATCCTCTTGAAAGTGCTGAAAAGAAAGAACAAACATATATAACATATATAATCACACCATAACCCTTAATTCCTCTGTGATGATATCAACAGGGCAATGGTTATTTGGAAATAATCCTCCTCCAAAACAGACTTAAAATCTAAACTTTAGGCTGGCAAACATATCAGCTATGAAATGGTCATCAGCTAGGATATGACAATACTGCTTTTCTAGAGTCCAGCCTATACTGAAATCCCTTTGGGGGTTTCACACGTTGTCATTTTCCTCCTCTGGACGGTCACGGATGCGTCCAGTTGGCAGGCAAGGAGGGAGGGGGTTAGTATTTTTTGTTGTCACGGCAACTGCTTCCCACGCATGACTGGAGCTTGATGAGCCGCTGATTCATGGTCTGCAGTAGAGCGGGGTCCACTTTCTTCACAATGTTCTCCAGCTGATGGGGGTCCGACGTCAGGTTGTACACTTCCACAAACGACTGGACATAGGGGAGAAAGGCCATAAACCACAGTGCATGTGATGAAATATTTATGAATGTTGCTTCAAACAGAAATTGAGTTATTAAGTAAACTGATATGTGAACATCAGAACTCTGTAACTGCTTTGCTCAGACGAGATAACTGTCTGCGTTAGTGATGTGAGCACAGCTATTAGCCACAGACACGGTCAAATGAAGAATAAATATATTTAAGAAACAAAAAAAGCCTGTTGAAAAATCATGAAGAGTAAAAAGGAAAAATCTTTGCTGAATAAAAAATTGCTTTAAACGACTATTAGTATGTGCATGGTGCTTCATTAGAGCAAGATAAAAGACTCCAGCCCCTTGGTGTTGACCCACATCCGGTTTCACTGTGATGTGCTTTGTTTAGGTGTGAGATGCCACTATCACAGTGTATCACTGATGCATGCTCTTGTCCTCCATAATGCATATACAATTGGGTGTAATTGGAACAGGACTCACCTCATTGTCTGCAAACTCACAGTACTGTAGGTTGCAGCCAGTCAATGTTCTCACACAGGCATACGTGTTGTTGAAGGCGTCCTCACACGTGCAGTCAGGAAAGCAGTGCTGCAGGGAGACATTGGCTTTTATACCAACGGCAAGGTTGGGTTTGTGGTGGTCATTTATCCGTCACAAGAGAATCAATAGAACATCTGCTGTAGACTATATTCACTGATGGAGTGACTGTTTGATGCTCAAGGTTCCTCATACTTATTCTGAACTGGGAAAGTCAGCCTGCTATAATGCCCCTACTTACTTAATGTTCAACGCACTGTAAAAATTAACACTCTACTTTCCTATGGTCAATTCAGATCTGGGTTATTCAGTATAAGTATAAGTATATATACTTTTTTGATCCCGTGAGGGAAATTTGGTCTCTGCATTTAACCCAATCGGTGAATTAGTGGTCGGGGCTCGAACCGGCAACCCTCCGGTTACAAGTCCAGAGTGCTAACCAGTGGGCCACGGCTGCCCATAATTCTTTATATTCCACATCAATTCAACCAGGGCCCACGCACTTAGGTCTCAAAACATTCTGAAAAAAATACCAGGTGTACCGATGTTACCCAGGAGACACACTGTAAAATGAATTTTATGTAAGATCAATACTTTCCAAGATAGAGCCAGTTTTACGGGAGGAGGGGGGTGTCGGGGCCTCTTTATAGGGCCAAAGTTTACAAGACCAGAACTAAACCATGTAGGAGGCTCAAATTTTGCATGCTGGTACATAAATAAGAATAGTATGTAGCAAAATCGTCCCTCAAAGTTTATCAAAATTGTATTGGAGTTTTTGGCTGGGCTCTGTTTAGGCCTTCAGAATACATATTTGGACTCAACATAGGCTCATAATTTATTTTCCTTATTGAGATAAGTAGAAACACTCTCACAAAAAGCAATGAACACAAAATAAATTCCTTTAGGTCTCACAAGCCACAAGTCTCACAAGGCATGCTCTGCCTATAGCACACTCTCTACAGACTAAACATGGGCATATAAAAATGAACGCCTCTGTTATCGTCCATAAGAATATGTGCGACATTCATATACTCAGTAACCAGAAGTCGTTGTGACTTGGCGTTCTGGTTTGACCTGGGACCCTAGAAGGTTGAGAACCTCTGTCTTCAAGCACCGGTCACCTGACCCTGCCTGACAGAATGAAACCCTTTCAACGAATAGAATGAACCAAATGCAAAGCCAAATCCACATGCAGAACATGGATGCGGAGAGCAGAACCAGATATACTGGTACTATACGATGACCCCTGTGACAGAACTAATTCAACGAGGCGATAAAGCTGATTTCTGAACTCTATGAAGGGGGTGAACCACACTGAACTCTGAACTCTCTTGATCTGACGATCCACATAAATAAACACTGCAGAGGAATCAACATAGACTGTCCACTCACAGCCAGTCCAGGCCCCAGTTTCGGGCAGGCCGGGTCCTCCGAGGCGTTTCCCTCCCCTGTGTACTCAACTAGGAAGAAGGAGCGGGCAGTGCCGTTACGCAGTGAAGGGGCCTGCAAAGGACCGACATGAGAGGGCATTTAGAACAACAGGCAGCGCACTTAAAGGCACACAAAGTATTTCAAGAGGACAAGGCTCAATAAGATTTTAGATTACACACTGATTTTTCATGTTGCAGTGAACTAATCTATGAATTATGACTATTAATTTATGAAAAGCAAATAATCACCGTAATGTTTTCTGTCAGTTTCACATTCATGTATACATTAAAATATGTTTCATTTTTTCAAGGAAAAGATAATGTCAATGAGGATAAAGATGAGTAGGCCAGGGATGTAGATCAAGCTTATGGGAAGGCCAGTGAAATATTTGGAAAATCACACGCGTGCACACACACACACGCACACACCATCTGTGGCAGGAAAGATTGGCCATCCATGTTGACTTCAGTGAGATTAAGTCCAGCTATGTCCAGAATGGTCGGCCCCAGATCGATATTTAGCACAGGAGTCTAAGACAAACACAAACACCAACACACAAACACACAAACACAACATAATGTATGTGTGGCCATGCAGTGTCTACTGATTAAAAAGCGACTCCAGCACGGAAAACAAAGTGGGGGTGAGATTTTTGTTTACGATGGTGGGCTAACACAAATGCAAACACAAAATAATTGATGACCCTCTACAGCACGGATGGAATGTGAGTGTAAAATGTCCCCTTTACTCACAGGGAGGACGAGTTTGGCCTTGACCCCAGGACCTCGGACCATGAGCGGCACACGGATGTCAAACTCATACAGCTGCCTCTTGTCGATGGGCAGCGAGAACTGACCTGCAGGATACACACGTGCACACACACACACACGTGCGCACGCACACACACAAACACACACACACACACACAGCGTGTTTTAATGGATGCCAGACTAGAGGAGAAACACAGCATATATTCAAGCCTTACTTATAAAGTTGATATGTCTCCAGGCCTTCAGATGACTAGCAAATGCAGAAGTTATTTACCTCTTATCTGTAAGAGTATACCCTTCATTGCTAATAAAAAAAATAAAAAAAATCACCCTATTTTTTACAGTCTATGAAATCACCCCGTCATTAAGATATGCAATGCCACAAATATGTTCATTCAATGCCTCGAATATTGAATATAGAAACTGGGTATTAATTTTGGGTCTTTGTATGTACAGTATGCAAAAACAACACAGACCTGTGTGATATCCATTATCGGACACAAAGAAGATGTAGGTGTTGTCCAGCTCCTTCAGTTCTTCCAGCTTTTTCACCAGGATCTCCACCATGTCATCAACAGATAGCAGCGTCTGCCACCTACAGACCAGCAAACGCACACAGACGCTCAGTGAGGTCATATCAATGCTGGGTGCTTAAGAGCTTCTAGAATATTCTCCCATCACCTTATATTCTGTGGTGATTAGTTATTAGGTCTAGACTTGGTGCCAGTGCTTATATTCTGTGGTGATTAGTTACTGGGTCTAGACTTGGTGTCAGTGCTTATATTCTGTGGTGATTAGTTATTAGGCATAGACTTGGTGTCAGTGCCTATGTCTACCCATACTCTGTATACACAGTAGGAAACTATTAAAATGTCTCTGAACCCAAAACTGTAAATTGAACATGTACATGCTTGTGTAATACACCAGGGGTGTAGTCTAGTTAGCTGTAGTGGGTATACTGTGATGTCGTAGTTAGCTGTAGTGGGTATATTATGATCAACCCCAAATGTTTATACGTATCCTTGCCTATTTTAAGTGGGTATACTGAGATGGTGATGCTTTTTAAGTGGGTATACTGCATAGTCCTGCGTATCACGTAGACTACACCATTGTAAATACACCAATAATCTGATGTTGGGTGAGGTGCACTGTCCAATAGAAATGGAGAAGAGTATATACACCTCACAGCACCATACTGCAAGCACACCTTACCATATCATATGCACCCCAATGAGAGAGAGGAAGGGAAAGGAAGCACACCAATGAGAGAGAGGAAGGGAAAGCAAGCACACCAATGAGAGAGAGGAAGGGAAAGCAAGCACACCAATGAGAGAGAGGAAGGGAAAGGAAGCACACCAATGAGAGAGAGGAAGGGAAAGGAAGCACACCAATGAGAGAGAGGAAGGGAAAGGAAGCATGTCTTGTCTGTAAAAGGCTGTAAAAATCTACTGTGAGTTGTACCTTTTTTGGTATGCATCATCTAGATATTTCACTGAGCTCTCTGGCATGGGGCTCACAGGCTGTCGCAGGAGCCAGTGCTTGTCCTGGAAGTCAAAAAGAGAAGGCACGCCGAGTCAGAGTCGGAGACAAGGTCGGTCAGACAAACATACCGACAGACAGACAGACAGACATAGATAGGGTAGACAGAAAGGTTGCTCCTTCAGTGAGACCTGCACTTACTTTGCCTGCTTTGTTGAAACTACCGTCCCGTGGGGCTTTCACATCGCTGAAGGACTTTTGGTACTGGGGTGCCGCGGTCCAGGGGGAGTGGGGGGCCGGAGGGGACAGCATGATGAAGAAGGGGTGCTGGGGGCTCCTGTCATTCAGGAAATCCAACGACCTGTTCACCTGGAGACAACACACACACACGCGCGCACATCAAAATCAGTCAGAATTTCAGTCAGAATTTCAGTCATTTCATGGTTTAATTCTCCTGAGGTTCAGTTGGTTTAACTCTCTTTGTACTTTGCTGAAATATTTGCAAAACCAAACTCCGACAATGCAAATCTCTGACACACAAATGGTGATTAAAGACACTGTGTTAAGGGTTGGTAGGGGTCTTTGAGCCATATTTACAAAGACAGGAAACCATGAAATCACCTGGACAGATTACTGGTGGGATGCTTTAAACATAACATTAATTAAATCTCAATTTAACAAATGAAGCATTTGGATTACAAACCATGTCATATTTTTACATTACATTCAAGAACATACCACAATATCAGTGCAGAGAGCACACCTCATCACGTCACTTTACAACTAATCTGTGTTACCCTACAGTTTGCTGAATTTTCTCTTTCGTTTTATTAGCTCAGTGGAACACATTAAGAGTCATAGAGGGGAGAGATAAAGGAAGCCCCAGCTGACTTGAGTGCTGACTTGCTTGTGTCGGCAGGCCAGCACATGGCGTGTCACATGGGAGGCACACGCTCTTCTTAAACGGCATATGGAAGCACACACGCATGGGCGGACTGGCCATCTGGCATACCAGGCATTTTCCCGGTGGGTGGGCCGACGCACCTTTTGGGCCGATAGAATAGGCTATATATATAATTTAATTATTTTGGCCAACGATCGGCCCAAAGGAAGAGCAATCAGCGGCCCATTGGTTACATTTCAATATTGACACTGGACTGATCCAATAACAGCTCACGTCAGGCCCCACCCCTCCCATTTTGGCTCATAGCCAGGATTCTGTGAGCGCATCAAAAGTTAATCGAAGTTGCCTACACAAAATTGCGGCGGATGCCTGTAGTGACAATTTTGCAAAATTAACACCAATGTAGAAGCTTCAAAAATGCAATATTGCAAGTAGGCTAGCATATGTCAGCAACATGTTGAAGTTCGTTGAGTTTGAACGAGGATGTAAGCAAGCATACAGAGCAAAGGACAGTGAGCAGGTGGAGAGTGCGAGACTGAGGCTACATGATAACTCAGTGGTAGAACAGGTAGGCTGTGACATGCATGCCATGGCATGCTGACTATGATGATTATGATGACTTATTAATTGTGATAATGTAATGATATGGTAGCCTAATGATAACTTAGTAAGGCCGTGCTGTGATTATAATAACAAATAGCGCAACTTAAATTTTCTAAATGAATGATTTGCAAACCTGGACAGCAAAATAGTGTCAAATCAACGTTAATTGTTGGTCAGATTGATCAGTTTCCGTCAGACGCCCAAAATTCAACATCGATGGCATGAGTGGTGGTTGGTCTCTCAAAGTATAGAGAAGGGTTCTATCTTGGAAGGGTTATCATGGTAAAGAAGGGCTAAAAGGCTGTAGACTGACTGAAATGTAGGTTACAAAACGTCACGTCATGCACAAGCCAACTAAGCTACAGTATATATATAACCTATATGATAGGCTACTGGAAGACACTAAGATAATTAGTTCATGTAGCTGTACTGTTCCAAAATGTACCAGCAATGTAGGTAGGTAGTATACAGTAAATAAAATATTTCCAGCAACAGCTGTTTGTGTTGTTTCAGTTGTCCTACACGGATAACTGGTATAAATTACTGGTAAAATGTGTAGCCTATTGAATAATTTGAAATGATACTTTGAATTCAAGCAGAAACTCTTTTAATTATTTAATAATTGCTTGTTAGCCTACTTGAATGGAGATCATATGCTCCATGCCTATCTGATCAGTCAGAGAGATAACCAATGAGGCCTACATCTCTTTCAGTGCTCCATGACAGTTGAAAATATATGCGTATTTAAGGGAAATGCAAAGATTTTGTATTTAATTAGGTGTGCCCCACCGATTTGAGGGCCGCTTGGGCCAAATATGCCAGGGCCGATTTTTGGTCCCAGTCCGCCCCTGCACACACGGATACATTGACGCATCATATAAACTAGTGCTCATGATATAGAACACGCTGTTCCTCATTTGCTGGGTCACTTAAGGGAGAGTCACAGATACAGTTTTATGGTGACAGAGCAGACTACAGCTACAGGTTCAGTGTTGTACCGCTGTTGCTGACAGAGTCAATTTGGAGTAAAAGGAGTTTGTCTAACTCTGAATGGTTCCACTTTGCCTTTCTTCAGGGACAGTGTTGCTAAATGACTTTAATTTTCCATGATTTACATTTACACAATGTGCAAATCAATTATGAGCACCTCCATATCAAAACCTGACTAGACTATTTGATTCAAGATGTTTACTGTGCAGCACCTGCAGGTATACGTAAGGGATAATGTATAGAACGCAGAGGGGTCTTGTTCCGCCCTGAAGGACTTATTTTCCCAATAATGACCGGCGTTCTATACATTATCCCGCTTATTACACGGCTACTTGCCAAACCGAAACAATAAACTCCCCACGATATGACTCTTTAGCCTACATAGCCTAGGCTATAGCCTATTTGTTACCGTTTCATCGTGGCTTTTGCTGAGAAACAAATAGTTCGCAACAGCACACGCTGAACTTGAATCAAACATTCTTTAGAACACAGCTGATCAAACGTCCGCTTTCACTTTTGAATGAAGTTCCAGTCCTTGCGTAGTGATATGAAAGAGGTGAAATAGAATAAGCACAAAACCCATTTTCCTTGACAGCGGTCTGTTATACGCAATGGTCTGTTATTGAGAATTAGCAGACCACCGAACGTTGGGAAGGCCCATTCAAGTGAATGGAGCATTCTTCAGCATTACGAGCCGTGTAATAAAACCTCATATCAGAGCCTCATTTTTTCTGTTAAAAGCTACAGTAATTTTCTACAGAATATGTACTGTAGGGCCTTTGTAGACACTCTTCAACAACATACATCATAGTAAATTCAAAAAAAAATTAATGTGTAAAAAGGGTTTTCCTTAACACAGCGAAAGTTTAGGGTTCTAAGTCAGAGTTTTACTGTTTTTACTTTACTCAAGCACGCCATGTTTTCAAAAGGCTTTCAGGTAACTCATGGCAGATTGTGGCAATGATAGTGGGAAGCTGTTTGGTTGAAAAATACCTAACTTACATGTGCAGACTGTCATACACACTTGCAATGTACTAAACACACAATTAAGCAACATGCAGCATATCTGATAGAAACTGTGAGGCTTTGGGTTGACATAGAGAGAGACTGAGAAACTCACGATAAGATCTGTGAGGTAGTCCTTGTGGTAGTCATCTCCGTGTTTCTCCTCTTTGCCGTTCACTGAGAGACTGTAGTTGTAGTACACGGAGTTCCCTACCTGCAAACCATCAAAGTTCTCCTTTTACAGTTTGGATGTAACCTCAATATATCAACATTCTGGTGCAAGTAAACTATTCAGTCTTAAAGTCTGTTATCTCCTCCGACTACAGTTTGTCTGATCAATAGTTCAAACTAAGAATTCAACAATATGAGATTTACATTGCTGTACAATGGCAGATTGCTGCAAAGATAAACATTATAAAAGTTTTATTATTCAGCTCCCAAGATACAAGTGTTATGGCTTACCACCAGCAGGAACATAATATGCCTACCCAAAGTCACTCCTCAAATATAAATGTACAAGGCATGCTTAGACAGAGTTGGTGGAGGGCAGGAATAGCACACTCAGAAACCCACACCTGAACAAAAACATCTATAGAAAGTTTAGCTTGTGATGTGAGTGATAAGGGGCCAAGATTGGATTCTTAACTGGCCATGCAAACTCAAGGCAGAAGAACCATAGCTGACTCTAGAACAAGTCTGAACCTGTTCTTGCAGGGTTCTAGACTTACTCCAGAATCAACTGTTACATGGGATGTGTTTTAGTGCAAAATATCAAAGACCACAGTTCCCAGCATGGATACTAGACCAAAGAATTAGGAAATATCACTGAAAAGGCCAGCACATAAAACACATCCTTTCATTGCCCATGTGGCAGATTGACTGAACTTATGCAACTGAAGATGCAATACGGTTGTTAAGTCCGACGTCACGGGTCCAACCACGTTTTGGTCAAAAAAACGTTTACTAGTGCAGCCAGACGGTTTTTGCAACTTGTAAACCTTGTCACCATCACCTTTCGTTTTATTGAGGGTAAAACAAAATTGGTTAACTTTAACAGAGTAATTAATGTACCTGTGCAGACAGATGACACAATCAATGGTTACATACAGGCTTTGGCAAAAAATAGGATTTTATTATGTTGAGGCAACAAGTGAGTAATAGGATGACAATTTTTTTTAAAGGCTACACTGAATAGCGTAAAAAATAGTTTATTTTACTGTCTATGGAGAAAACCGATTGGCTCTGAAAGCTGTTGGACCCGGAAAAAGATTTATTATTGCATCATCCAGTGTTTCCCATACATTGACTTATTTGTGGGGGCCCGCCACAATATCAACATTGACCACCATACAATGAATTTCCAGGTTGTACTAAATTGTGCTTAAATCTGGTTAGCATCATAACCACGCTGCGCTAATTTGCTAAAAACTGTTGCATTCAAGTTAATTCTGCAAACCACAAATAGAATTAAATTCTGTGGGAAACACTGCATGATCACTTAATAACCGAATACAAATGACATGAGTAAAAGGTTCCCTGCGTGCACACACACAACACAAAGTCCTGGTGTAGTGTTTCACTACTGCAAACACCCTGAGTGGACAATCCTGTTAGCTTAGTCTAATCACTCACCAGTGCGTTCCAGTGGTCCCAACCAGGCGGCACATGGTCCACGCCTCCTGCCTCCTTCTTCCCATACTGAAAACACAGAAAAAACACAATGTGTAATATGAAAATTAAATTTGTGTAAAAAACGAACAAAGATGGAAAACACATTTGAAGGTGATGGTACATGGGGTACCTTTTTGAGCAATGTTACTAGGCAACCACATTGATTGTGATTTGCCTACATTTGCCTTCCCTTGTTGTCGCTTTGGTTAAAAACCGTCAGCCAAATGTAATGTAATAATACTGATAATAATTCAAATTTAATTAAAGTTCCTCAGAAAACTTTTATTACTAATATCAATAGGAATGTACCTAAACAACAATACTCAGGAACATTGCCCAGCAACATTCCTCAAAAAGTTGCCTTGTGTATCATCTGCTTAACAAGCACTGCATGAGCACCATCGGGAAAGGAAACACACCTGGTTGAGGTACTTTCCCCCGAAGAAGGTCTGGTATCCACTCTTGCTGAGTAAGACTGGGAAGGCCAGGGATTCGGATTCCTTCTGCCAGGCAGGGCTACTACAGTTGCCGGACAAGGAGTTATTCCGGACCTCGTGGTTATGAGGGTATTTACCTGTGAGGATGCTGCTACGGCTCGGACAGCACAAGGGTGTAACTGTGAACTAGAGAGACAGAAGAATAGATAGGCAGACAGGCAAACAGACAGACACACACACAGACACAGGCATGTTTGCACCCACAGGGAGAGACCGATATATCAGGAGAGATAGACAGTCAAACAGAAAAGGGAGAGGGAGAAAGAGAGAGAGAATATTACAATTTACAATGCATATGTTTGAAAAATATTTTTTGAGGAAATGAATGATGTCCTACTCACTGCATTAGAAAAGGTGACACCAGCATCCCCTATGAGCTGTTTGGTCTTTTTCATTGGTGTCTGAAAGTGAAGGGGTATTGCTTATTTGTGTAGTGAATATAAAGCACTGTTAAATATTATAATTGACAATTGAATTGGCTCATATACAACATGTTCAACTTTCAGGTAGTTAAAAAACTAATTATTCAATCGAGCGTGATAAGGAACTCTTCCTCTTTAAGAGTTCTGCCTCTTCCTGGTTAGTTGCACTTCCATATAACACATGTGACTGCTAAGCATGGCATTACATAGGCTGTGTCTATAGGCTACAAAGCAACATACAGTTAGCTAAGCAACGCAAGAGGCTATTAGCCAATGATGACAGTTTATTGTACAATAGTCCTTTCAAGGAGATAGGGAGGGTATCATGTTATTTTTGTCAGTCCCGTGTAGGACAGGTAATACTACTTTTGAACTATTCTTATCTTTATTTTAAAGTATGTCATCATTATTTAGGTCTGTGTGTAAGTCACAACAATAAAAGACTCACCAGTCCACCGAGCTGAACATCCTGGTCGTCGGTTACAATTAGCACAATGTTGCTTGGCTTTGCGCATTCTGTGCAGCTGGGCAAACATGCAGCGAAAGCGAGAAATGCGGTGACTCTGACAACCGCACACAGTGTCCGATGTAGAGTTCTCTGTCCTGAACTGGCCTCCAAACTTGCCATTAGCTACGAGCTACCACTCCTCCTCAGCTGGTCTGACTGTCCACGGCGGGGTAGCTGTACATTGAAAAAGCACAAAGTGGGAGGGGAGGGAGACATAAACCACGAGTAGCGTCGGAGGAGGTCTGATCAAGTTTGAGGAAGTGCTACAATTTTGCCAAAGAGTCATGTCGTCTTGTCTCAGTCATATGACTTGATTCCTGGAGGGACTTTAACCTAACGTCTGCAACATGCGAGTTTCACTGGAATCGCCAAATATCGGTTCATTCCATTAGTTGCCATACTTTGTTTCATGTTTGTTTCACCATCTCTTCTAGGTGTAGCCTATGGTGGTGATTTCGACACCACAAAACCACACCACGCCACAAAAGATATACAGAAAACCTATTAAATGTAAGGCGAATATCAGGTTGACGTTGACATTTAGGCCAATTATGTTAATTGATGAAGGTGTTCATTAGGCTATCCTACTTAAAAATTGCCTTGTGAAAATGTGCCCTGAAATCATATCTTTCTTAAATGGTTGTCAGAATATAGGCTATGATATGTTATTTATGGTTGTTCGGTGTATCTACGATACACACTTGTTACTTCTATGCATGTTTGATCTGTTTTCAATTCAGCGGTTGTGCAATCATTTCAGGCAAACATTTCCCGTTTCCACATCGGTCTTATTTTGGCTGGTGCACTGCCTTCAGCTTCGTGCCACTATTGGTCAAAATGTTCACTGCGTCATACTCGCTGCGCTGTTTCATGCTCCCCGATGTAATCTACATAGTCAATGCCAAAAAGTAGATAGACTGTTCATATGGCCCAGTCATTTTAACTTCCCACATGTATATTATGTAACTTAACGTTAACTGATCACACAAGATTTGTCTTTAGAGAGAATCAACTTTGAACAAAATAAGTCTTATTAAGGTGTTATTATAACTTTGCTAGCTTCACAGATGGTGCCTCTAAAGCGCAGGAAAGTAGTCTCAACATCGTCTGTAACGGACACTGACATTAAAGCCACGAAATACCCAGACACCGTCATCTTTATCTTAGAGAGAAAGATGGGAGCCAGCCGCAGGACTTTCCTTAGTCTGCTTGGACGAAATAAAGGATTTCAGGTCACAGAACAGTTCAGGTGAGTAAAGGTTAGGCTACTGTATGTCTTTCTGTGATGTTGACTACAGCTCTTTCTAGCTCAGTCTCTTGTCCTGCTACACAGTGAGGCTGTTACACATGTCGTCGCGGAGAACAACTCAGGGGATGAGGTGCAGGCCTGGCTTGAGACTCAAACTGTTAGTCGCACTACGGCTAATGTGGTTCATTTGTTGAACATCAGCTGGTATACAGAAAGCATGGCTACTGGCAAACCTGAGAGCATTCAAGAGAAACATAAATTAAAGGTACGTTTGTGATCTTGGCATGTCTCCTGATGTGTAGCTGATGGAGAGGAGGGAAGGGAGGGACGTTCTCTTTCTTAAATGACAGCAGATGCTTTCTGTTATCTCACATCCCTCTCATCTCTTGATGCATTGTTTGCAACAGTATGACTGAAGAAATGCTTTGGTTTGTTGAGGTTCCCCCACACTGACTAGTCTTATATCCCCTTTGCAGATGAGCCACACACCCAGTCCAGTCATCTCTGCGGTCTCTGCAAAGAGTTACGCCTGTCAGAGAAGAACTCCTCTGAAGCACCACAACTTGTTTCTGACTGTGAGTAGAAGTGATTGCATTGTATGACTGGGAACTGGAATAATGGAAGCACCAGTTTGTCTTCATTTTAACATCTTTGTCAGGTGTAAAGCACTCATATATCTCAGATTATCAGACCCATAACTGAAAGGCAGACTAGTTTGGCTAATAATATCCTTCACCTCCTGCTATAGGGTGTATGTGTAAGACAACAGTGTTGGCATACAGTGATGTTGAAGTGGTCCTCAGATGTTCTGTTTAACCTAATACCAATGTTTACCATGGTGTCAGGCTTTATAGTAGTTGGTATTTCTGTAAGCCTCTAAATGTAGCCGTAGGATTCCGTGCCTAGGTCATTTCTTCTCAGCTTGTGTTTGTGTCACACCTTCCGATATGCCATCAGCACCATAACTTGGTATACTTTTAAATGGGTATTCTGATTCTGTTATATAATGCTGCCAAATACTGCACATCTGTTAGTGAATATGAATGAATGTAACATTGTCCCTTAGGAGGCTCTAGAGCTCTGTCATCTAATTATATTTACTGCAATAATTCAATACTTTCAAACTAACACTCCTCCCCAGGAACCGTTGGAGTTGTTGGCAGAGAATGCTGAGTTGGGTGAGAACGAGGGGCGGAGCGTGGCATTCCGGAGGGCGGCAGCCATCTTGAAGACACTCCCACTTGCGGTGAAGAGGATGGAGGACCTGCAGGGTCTGCCCTGTCTTGGCGACCACTCGCTACGCGTTGTCAAGGTGAGACACCACATCTCTGTCCCCTAGAAAAGCTTCAGATTTGTAGAGTAATATTTACATTATACAGACTTTACAGACTTTTGTGCTCTATGACTAGGTCATGTTTACAGTTTATTTTAACTGCTTACATACAAAATCTTTGGATGATACAATTTTTGAAACCTGTCACTCAAACACCATAACCCCATTCCCAAATTTGCAAAACTGTAAACTAATTGTCAGCCTTATAGTTTCATAAAACACTTTTTGCAAAACACCACACACAACTCTCTAGCTAGCACAGACAAATATAACAGGAAGCTACTTGATTTCATTACATTACATTACATTACATTACATTACATTTGGCTGACGCTTTTTAACCAAAGCGACTAACAACATGGTAAACAGTACGTTTTTTGAACAATTCTCACAATTTTAGGACAGTTTAAAAAAAACATTAGAGTACAGTAAGAATAAGTGCGTCGGTGAGTGCTGTTTTTAACAGTTACTTGTCAGTTTAAAACGGCTGGTGAGTGCTAGGATCAGTAAGACTTGTTGTAAGTGTTGCTATGAGAGTAGATGTTCTCTAAAGAGCTGGGTCTTCAGGAGTTTTTTGAAAGTGGAAAAGGATGTCCCTGCCCTTGTAGGAACTGGCAGTGTGTTCCACCAACGAGGAACAACAGATGAGAAAAGTTTGGATTGGCTTGAGCGTACCGGTGGTAGAGCTAGACGTCGTTCGTCAGAGGAGCGCAGCGGTCTGGAGGTAGTGTAAGTCTGTATGAGGGCATTCAAGTAGGTGGGAGCAGAACCGGAGACTACTTTGTAGGCAAGCGTTAGAGACTTGAATTTGATGCGGGCCGCCATAGGTAGCCAGTGTAGCTGGATGAGCAGCGGGGTAACATGTGCCCTTTTGGGTTGGTTGTAGACCAGGCGCGCCGCCGCGTTCTGGATCATCTGACGTGGTTTCACTGCGCAGGCTGGGAGACCTGTCAGGAGGGCATTGCAGTAGTCGAGTCGTGAGATGACTATTGCCTGAACCAGAAGTTGGGTAGCATCTTGAGTCAAGTAAGTCCTGATTTTCCGTATGTTGTAGAGTGCAAAACGGCATGACCGGGCGACTGAGGCAACATGATCTGAGAAGTTTAGTTGGTTGTCAAGAACAACTCCTAGATTTCTTGCAGTCCTGGTCGGTGAAACAGACAGGGAGTCAAATTTGATGTTGATGTCGTGGTGTATGGTAGGTTTAGCTGGGATGACCAGCAGTTCAGTCTTTGAGAGGTTCAGCTGGAGGTGGTGTGCCTTCATCCATGTAGCTATGTCTGAAAGGCAATCCGAGATCCGTGCTGAAACCAGGGGGTCGTCAGGTGGAAAGGACAGATAGAGCTGTGTGTCGTCTGCATAGCAGTGGTATGAGAAGCCGTGCGAACGGATAATCTGTCCCAAGGAGGTGGTGTAGATAGCAAAGAGGAGGGGGCCCAGCACTGAGCCCTGGGGGACCCCTGTGGTGAGATGGTGAGGTGCGGATAGCTGACCAAGCCATGATACGTTAAACGAGCGTCCTGTGAGGTAGGATTCAAACCAGGAGAGAGCAGAACCGGAGATTCCCATGTCAGCGAGTATAGAGAGAAGGATACGGTGATTAACCGTGTCAAAGGCAGCCGATAAGTCAAGCAGAATGAGTACTGATGACCGAGCGGTCGCCCTGGCTTCTTTTAAGGCTTCTGTTACAGACAGCAGAGCCGTTTCGGTAGAGTGGCCGCTTTTGAACCCAGACTGATTTGGATCCAGAAGGTTGTTCTGTGAAAGGAAGTCAGAGACCTGTTTGGAGACTGCTCGTTCAATGCCTTTGGATAGGAAAGGCAGTAGTGAGACAGGGCGGTAGTTCTCGACTTGAGCAGGGTTGAGAGAAGCTTTCTTAAGTAACGGTGTTACCCGGGCCATTTTGAACGCTGTTGGAAATGTGCCGGAGGTTAGCGAGGCATTGATCACATGTGTGATAGCTGGAGCGATGGTCGGGCTGATGGACTGAAGTAGGCTCGTAGGTATAGGGTCCAGCGAGCATGTGGTAGGACGGCTGCATGTCAGGAGTCTGGACACTTCACTCTCGGAGAGAGGCATGAATGCTGAAAAAGATGTTCCAGCAGTCCCTAGAGGTTGTAGGAGTGCGGTATCTGAGTCAGATGCGTTGAGTGGGCATGTAGAGAATTGACTGCTGATTGCCGCCACTTTGTTTGTAAAAAATGAGGCGAGGGTATCTGCAGTAAGGCTTGATTTCCTTTTTCAAACGCAACCTAACCTAATAGCACACTTATTCACCACTTATTAACACATTCCTCCGCAAAAATGCTCTATGATTAGGAATATTTTAACTCTAGCTAGCTAAGATAGAGGTGCGCACATCCAAAACGCAGGTGCAGGACAAAAGGGTCAGACAATCAAAAAAATAAAATTAAATGTCCGCTCACTTGCTCCCGTTTTGCTTTATCTTTTATTTCACCAAGTGAACGTTTTCGAGCTACACGCTCTTCATCAGACTTGAATCAAGATAGACACACGTCATACTTATTAGGTAGAAAGGGTCACATGATACATCAATCAAGTTCTGATTGGAAGGCACACCCACTGCAGAGAGGTGCATCCCAAGGTACCAACAGACATCCACAAATATTTTTCATCATACTACACCAGTCTCTACCAAATATACAAAAATATACAGAACATATATACATACACACATATATACTTACATACAAACATAAGTACATATTTTGAAGTTCTTTCTAAAACACGTCTTAGAGTGTACAGAGAAGTCTATTCAGAGTACTTGACATAGCATCAGGCCCTATGGCCATCATAATTTCAAGTAAGCATGATAAGGTGTCTATATAATCACAAGGTTACTATTTTTATTATTTTTAAGATTTTATAGCTTGTAGGCCACCCTCAAAAGGGACGTTGGTGTTCAGCGACTCAATGTCCATTGTAACTAGAAGTTGTGGAGAGTCTTTCAGTTGTACTATTTTTATCCAGGAGACTACAATACAGCATCATGTTAAAATCTTTTGCTACAGTCTTTACTCACTTCTAAAGGACAAACAGAAGAACACGAAACAGAAGTACCATTATTTAAAGATTTTCAGTTAGCAACCACATAGTCATTAAAGTAGTTACAGGAATGGTCTGATATTGAAGTCCTCATTCATACCCCTTGGTGCCATAGTGTCCAGGGTATAAATCCAATATAGTTCACGTTTGAGAAGTAAGTTGTCAATATTGCCCCCCCCCCCCCCCCCCCCCCCTCCTGGGCATTTTTACCATCTCAATTCCCATATATTTAAGGGCAGACACATTATGACGGGCCTCTTTAAAATGGGCTGCCACTGAACTTTTCATGTCCATGTTACGTATTGCACATCTGTGCTCTGCTATCCTAGTCTTAAGTGCCCTTGTGGTCTTCCCCACGTAGGCCAAGCCACATGGGCACTTAAGCATATAGATCACATTTTTTGTTAAACAGGATATGATACCCTTGATGTGATTTTTTTACCAGTATGGGGGTGATTAAAAAAGTGAGTTTTACTAGTGAAGTTACATTGTTGGCAGTTTCCACATTTATAGTTGCCTGGTTGAATGTTACTCAGAAAGTGTGTGGGGGGAGGAGGAGGGGGTAAATCCGCCCTCACCAGCATATTCCGAATGTTTGGTTGTCTTTGGTTGTCTTTTGTAGACCACGTGCGGTGGTTTGGGGAAAATCTTTTTTAAACTTGGGTGGGTCAGAGTCAATGATGTGCCAATGTCTTTTTACACTCTGTTCAATGTCCCTGGCAATTGGGGAGTACTGTACACAACATGATATTCTTGATTCCATTTTTTTATTATTTTTTGTTCTCCTATTCAAACATTGATCTTGGGACATGTTATTAAAACGATCAGCAGCTTCTCCAATCCATTGATCCTTGTAGCCCCTTTCTTTGAACCTTTTTTTCAAAATGGTTGATTGAGATTGATAGTCGTCCTCCGAGCTACAGATTCTCCTGATTCTACTGAACTGGGAGATGGGAAGGTTTTTCTTTAGAGATGTCGGGTGGTACGATTCCCCATGTAGCAAAGAGTTTCTATCTGTGCTCTTGCGATATAGGTTTGTTTTTAACCCATTTCCTTCCCTTATTACAAGAATGTCCAAAAAGTTCATTTTTGTTTTATCCACGGACACGGTAAATCTCAGATATTGGTTGTTCTCACCCATGTATGTATGGAATGCTTGTAGCTCGTTCTCATCACCATCCCATATGAAAAAGATGTCGTCCAGGTAGTGTTTCCAGTATGATATGTTCTGTACGAAGGGGTTCCTCTGTGTATTGAAGATCACGTTTGATTCGAAGAGTCCCACATAGAGCGATGCAAAGCTGGGTGACATTTTTGATCCCATTGCCACACCCGAGATCTGAAGGTAGAAATCAGCACCAAACAAAAAATAATTACATGACCGGACACACTCGTTAGTTCGATAAGACACTCAGTTGTTGGACTATTACTGGTCCTTTTCTCTAGAAAAGATTTTATAGCTTGTAGGCCACCCTCAAAAGGGACGTTGGTGTACAGCGACTCAATGTCCATTGTAACTAGAAGTTGTGGAGAGTCTTTCAGTTGTACAGGCTGAATCATTTTAATAAAATCCATAGAATCTTTCACATAGGATGGAAGAGAAATGACCAGTGATTGTAGAGTGTGATCGACAAATGCTGAAATTTTCTCAGTCAAGGAGCCAATTGCCGCCACTATAGGTCGTCCAGGTGGTGTATCCACAAAGTGCTTGTGGATTTTAGGTAAGGTGTAAAACACTGGAGTAATGGGGCAATCCACTTTCATATATGCATATTCATTTGCATATGCATATTCAGCCTGTACAACTGAAAGACTCTCCACAACTTCTAGTTACAATGGACATTGAGTCGCTGAACACCAACGTCCCTTTTGAGGGTGGCCTACAAGCTATAAAATCTTAAAAATAATAAAAATAGTAACCTTGTGATTATATAGACACCTTATCATGCTTACTTGAAATTATGATGGCCATAGGGCCTGATGCTATGTCAAGTACTCTGAATAGACTTCTCTGTACACTCTAAGACGTGTTTTAGAAAGAACTTCAAAATATGTACTTATGTTTGTATGTATGTATATATGTGTGTATGTATATATTTTCTGTATATTTGGTAGAGACTGGTGTAGTATGGTGAAAATATTTGTGGATGTCTGTTGGTACCTTGGGATGCACCTCTCTGCAGTGGGTGTGCCTTCCAATCAGAACTTGATTGATGTATCATGTGACCCTTTCTACCTAATAAGTATGACGTGTGTCTATCTTGATTCAAGTCTGATGAAGAGCGTGTAGCTCGAAAACGTTCACTTGGTGAAATAAAAGATAAAGCAAAACGGGAGCAAGTGTGCGGACATTCAATTTTATTTTTTTTAACTCTCTAGCTAGCACAGACAAATCTAACAGGAAGCTACTTGATTTCCTTTTTCAAACGCAACCTAACCTAATGGCACACTTATTCACCACTTATTCACACTTAACACATTCCTCCGCAAAAATGCTCTATGATTAGGAAGAGTTTAATAATGTACTGTACTACATTACATGTGTACTATACTAGTAATATATCTTGTATCTGTCGTACATAAGTGTTTAATAGTCTGCAATATTGCATGTCTGTCTTGCCTTCTCTTTCGTCTCTATGAGGTAACTTGTCGCAGGATCAGCTTTTAAATATGAATGCATTTGATCTGAATTGTGGCACTTTTTATGCATTGCTAAATAGTTATACCATGAACCCAGAGCCTCTGTCATAGGCAATGTTTTGTGTTTTCATTCTGATCCAGGAGATCTTAGAGTACGGGTCATCACAGGAGGTGGAGTCAACGCGGCACTCAGAGCAGTTTCAGGCCATGAAGGTGAGTGGGGAAGGTATTTAGAGTAGTATGACGCTATGAAGGTGTGCTGGGAAGGTATTTAGAGTAGTATGACGCTATGAAGGTTAGCGGTGAAGGTATTTAGAGTAGTATGACACCATGAAGGTGAGTGGGGAAGGTATTTAGAGTAGTCAAGGTCAAGGTAAACTTTATTATCCACAAGTAGGAAATTCAAGTGGTCACCATTACATCCTCTATTGTTATACAGCCTACTGCATAACAATAACAACATAAATACAAAACATTTAAACATTAAAACGTAAAAGAACAAGGAGAAGACAGACAAAGCAGTAAACATTGAAGAAACATGGCAAACGTGTGAATAAATAAACTAGTTAAGTGCTGATCTATACAGTATGCTCATAGTTTAAAATGCTTTAGAGTAAAGGGACTCAAATAGCCTAGAAATCTAGACGCACCCTAGCGGCAGCAAATTAAATTTGCTGCCAGGGCTAGTCTAGCAACTCTCTGTTGGCTTGTGAGCTCGAAAAATTAAACTTCTATCAGGCCAATCAAATCGTGTATAGAGTCGTTAGGCGGGCTTAACATAATGATTGATGGCAGAGTTGCAACGGTTTGGCTTGAATTCCCTGCTACTTGAAAACAAAGAAGATGGATGTTGCTGTTGGCCAACAGTGTGACACGAGTTAAACTTGTTTTAAGATGGCAAAAGTTTGAACTAGCCAACTAGCTCCGCTGGTGGGAAAACGCATGGGAGTCAGCGCTGTCCTATTGCGTGCAGAGGGAATTTGAAAGACAACCGATTATCCCGCCCCTCGGACTGAGCACTGCAAACGGTGAGTGCCCAGACCCTACATTTTAAATGTGGGTCTGGCTCGTCAGGCTAGGACTCAAAGTGCTAAATACCGGAATTTTCTTTTAAGTCTATTGTTGTACAGTCTAATTGCTGTAGGCACAAAAGACTTGCTATACCTTGTGGTCCTAATTTTCCTTTGCAGGGGTCTGCCACTTGACCTGTTGCTTTCTTAAGAAATTCTGATGAAGAGGGTGGATTGAATCATTTAGAATTTGTTCTGTCTTTTTTAGACTAAGGTCATTGTACAATTGAGCTACAGATACCTGATAATCTCCAATGATCTTACTGGCTGTTTTGACTATTCGTTGCAGTTTATTCTGGTCCTTAACATACATGTTACTAAAGGCACAAATAAGGCCAAATGATAAGATGCTCTGCAAGAGAGCTTTGTAAAACATTTGAAGAATACAGCTGTCTATTCTAAAATTATTATGTTTCCTTAGAAAAAAACATCCTCTTCTGCAACTTTTTGGACTTATTTTGTGCACATTCGTTAAAAGTCAGTTTATTGTCTATTTCAACACCCAAATATGTGTATGTTGTGACCCGCTCTACCACTACGCCATTTATATTTGAGGGTGGAACAGTAATTCCCTTTTTCATTAAAGTCTATGGTCACCTCCTTTGTTTTCTTTGCATTAACCTCAAAGAAATTGTCTGTACACCATTTAATAAAACCCTGCACCTCCCTCTCAAAACCCTTTGGGGATGCGGTATTAGACTTTACAAAACCCACTAATGCTGTATCATCAGCATATTTAAAATAAGTGTGGTCTGAGGAGGTTGCTTGGCAGTTATTGGTGTATAAGGTGTATAGAATAGAGTACAGAACGCATGCGTGTGGTGCCCCTGTGTTTATGGCTTTTAACGATGTGACACATGAGTTGAATTTGACTTGTGGACTACGGACTACTAGTTTGGTGGATTCTTGACTTTCGTCAGAAAGTCAAGAATCCACCAAACTAATCTTGGGTTAACCCCGAGGTGTACCAAATTTTTTACCATCAGGTGGGGTTGGATCGTGTTGAAGGCACTGCTGAAGTCTATGAAAACAATCTTGACAAGACTCTTTGCCTGTTCAAGGTGCTCATATGTGCTGTTTGTCAGGGTCAACAGTGCATCTTCAACCCCTCTCTCTGCGCGTGACATCACATACATTTTTTCGTAACATTTCATTGCTGTAGATGTCAGGGCAACAGGGCGCAGGTCATTACGTTCCCTAGGTTTTGTTTTTATTGGGTATGGGCACGATCAGAGATTTTTTCCATAGACAAGGAACTGCACCAGTGTCTATTGCCAGCTGGAACAGGCTTTGAACGGGCTGCGCCAACTGATCTGGCCGTTGTCTACACATATCCCACCCCTTCCTCGGCAAAACGTTGACATGTGATTACATTGAGCCAATCATGTGGTGTGTTGTGAATACATTGAGCCAATCATATGGTGTGTTGTGAAGACATCGTGCCAATCATGAGATGTGAACTAGCCGCTGGGGCAAGATTGGTGTCGTGAAGCCTTGCGCACACGCATTTCTGCCGAATAGGATGCCCGATGAGTACCCAAAAAGCGTTGCAATATGGCCGCCGAGTGGAGGGACTTGCCTAAAAGGACTTTGGTTTAACGCTCAAAGTATCATTTTGAGACCAAGGACATAATCTCTTCCATCGCACTTTCATACTTCCCCTTCTTATGCATAATTTCAAGATTTAGAAATGTGTTTAAACATGTATTCATTAGATCAGTGTTTTTCAACCACTGTGCCGGGGCACACTAGTGTGCCGTGAGAGATCATCAGGTGTGCCGCAGAAAATTAACTGTTGCATCAAAGAATTTATAACCACATGCTCTCACTGATTGTATGATTGCACTATTTGTGGTATGCAGACATTGTACTGTACAACGGGGGCCCCATATCCAGTATTCACAGAATCATCACATATCCAGTTCATAACAACAATTAAATTAGATATAGTCACCTACAAATGAAACAGAGGGCGCTTGTTTTTTTGAGCAGGTCTTGCATAGAAGCCATAATAAGGCCATATCTGTGTATTATTTGAAATTTTAGGCTATGGTATGTTTACTTTTTCTTCACACAGGATGTTAGTGTGCCGTGGGACATTGTAAGTGCCAAAAGTGTGCCGTGGCACAAAAAAGGTTGAAAAACACTGCATTAGATACCTAGATAGATAGGGAGATGTGTTAAGGTGACATACTGTAGTTTTTTTTTAACCTTTTTGAAGCCAGCTGTTGTTCATTGTTGTTAGTTGCTGGAAGGCTGTGCTGCGGCATCCATATCAGTGTTATTAATGTGTGTTGTGCTTTATTGCAGGCGTTGACGGGCATATTTGGAGTCGGGGTGAAGACAGCTGATCGTTGGTTTAGGGAGGGACTCCGCTGCCCAGCAGACGTGGCCAAATCAGAGCAGAGACTGAACAGCTCCCAGCAAGCAGGTAAACATCAGGGCTGCTGCCATTGGTCAGTTAGCAAGCAGGTAGACATCAGGGCTGCTGCCATTGCTCAGTTAGAAAGCAGGTAGACATCAGGGCTGCTGCCATTGGTCACTTAACAAGCAGGTAGACATCATTGGGCAGTTGGTAAGCAGGTAGACATCAGGACTGTTGGCATTGGTCAGTTAGCAAGCAGGTAGGCATCAGGACTGTTGGCATTGGTCAGTTAGCAAGCAGGTAGGCATCAGGGCTGTTGGCATTGGTCAGTTAGCAAGCAGGTAGGCATCAGGGCTGTTGCCATTGGTCAGTTAGCAAGCAGGTAGGCATCAGGGCTGTTGCCATTGGTCAGTTAGCAAGCAGGTAGACATCAGGGCTGTTGCCATTGGTCAGTTAGCAAGCAGGTAGACATCAGGGCTGCTGCCATTGGTCAGTTAGCAAGCAGGTAGACATCACAGTAAGGAGTTGAGGTTTTGTAACAGATGTCCTTACTGGTGCACACCGTTATGACCAAACATGTTGTTCAACAGGGAAAGTGTAGCAAAGCGGTTTTGAAATGTGTTGAGATTGAACATGCCCCTGTTGGAAGTGATCTAAATGGGTAATCTGTGTCCCACACCTCATCCAGGCTTGCTGCACCACGAGGACCTCAGCCAGCACGTCAGTCGGGCAGAAGCCGACGCCATTGGTCAGATCGTAGAGAGGGCGGTGCAGGAAGTCCTGCCAGGAGCTCAGATCACACTGATAGGAGGATTCAGGAGGTAAGTGATCATAAACACACACACACACACAAAACACACACAGACACACAAACACAGATGGGAAAAACATACTCATACCCGTCTCTCTCACTCGCTTGCTTTCTCTGTGTCAGGGGAAAAGAAACGGGCCATGACGTGGACTTCCTCATCACTCACCCAGAGGAGGGGAAGGAGGAGGGCCTTATGCCCAAAGTGGTCCAGTGGCTGGAGACTCAGGTGGGGAATATCAGGATGTTCAATCAAATGGGAGGGAATGCCTCTGAATACAGCCATGGGAGCAGGCTTTACTCAGTCTCTTTTTTAGTTTCCTTGAGTGCTGGACCGAACTTGTAACAAAGTATAAGAAAGGAGAAAAGGCTGCACTTTGCATAGATAAAATTACCTTAAACTGTTGACCAGGAATATATATATCCTTTGTTGCTCCAGGACCTGCTCCTGTATCAGAAAACTACCAGGAACTCCTACCTGGAATCCAAAGAGGGGCCTGCACGGCCCCCTAACAACATGGATCGCTTTGAGAGGTGCTTCTCCATCTTTAAGCTGGAGCGGAGAGACTCAGGGGAAGCACACTCATCTGCCCAGGCCACGGAGGGGGAACCTGGGGGTGGGGAGGGACGAGCCCCTGGGCCAGAGCCACTGCCACAGCGCCGCCCTGCTGGATGGAAGGCCGTCAGGGTGGACCTGGTAGTCAGCCCCTTCAGTCAGTTTGGGTTTGCTCTGTTGGGCTGGACTGGCTCCAAGGTGGGGAGGCCGCCATTTTGTATTCTGTTTGCGGTCTGTTCTTCTCTGCCTGTATTTCTTTGCCATCTGAGTTTTTTTTCTATCTTCATTTATTTCTCTCTAACTTTTTGTTTGTGTTTGTGATCTGTTTGTGTTTGTGTTTCCCCCCCCCCACTAATTTTCTTCACTATATGAGTATTTTGTCATTCACTCTTTTTACGTTCTTTCTTTCTCTCTGACATTCCTTCTTGTCTGTTCTTTTGTTCCTCTTTTATTCCTATTTCTTGTCTTTCTTTCTAGCATAAGTGAGGTACTGTAAGACCAGCACAGGTATAGGCTAGTCCTGAATTGGTCCTAATCTGGTCATTGTCTGGTCCTAATCTGGCCCTTGTGTGTGTGCAGCTGTTTGAGAGGGAGCTGAGGCGCTGGGCAGGTCGGGAGAAGAACATGTCCTTGAGCAGTCACGCCCTCTACGACAACAGCAAGGTGAGTGCACCTGTGCCCAGGTGTGTGTATCTGGGATGGGATTGGCTTACTTGTGGTCAGGTATGTGTGCCTGTGATAAGATTGGTTCACTTGTGGCCAGTAACTGTATGTGTATGTGTGTATCCAGTTCAGAATCCCACTTTGTGATATGTATTAGCTACAAATGCACAAAGCACAGTTTAATTCCTGCTTTAATTCCTGTTTTTTTTCAAGCAATCATCCTGGTGCAGTTTGATTATTTTTTCATAGATAATTCTTGAGCCTGGTCCAAATGTTTTTAAAGGGTATCTGTCAGGCTTTATCTTCCATATGCTGATCTGTCCTGTTGTAAATAACCCCCCTCATGCTAACTGCTTTCTCGGTCTCGGCCTTCAGGGATGCTACCTCAGAGCCAGTACAGAGGAAGAGATCTTCAGCCACCTGGGACTGGACTACATCCCACCATGTGACCGCAATGCCTGATTGGTGAAGAGGTCTGTAGAAGGGGGGAATCAGCAGCTGAATCCACTCTTCGGTTCCTGTGTGGATCCAAAACCTGTAGAACCCAAAGAATCTTGTATAACTCTGCTCTGCACCTAAATTCAAATCTGCACCTCAAAATGGCCGCTCAGGCTGATTCACCGCACTGCATCGGCTGATTCCCCCGTTAGTCACCAGTGGTTTCCATGAGTCACGATATCTGCTGGGTCACTTCCTCGCTTCCAGAGCATCCCTCGCATGTGAAGAAAAGAGCCTCAAGCTCAGAAAAGAAAACGCCTGACTTGCAAGAGGATTATTTTGCTTCTGTTTTGGTTTGTATGTTCCGCAATAACATTCCTTATTCTTCACTCTCATGCCTTTATGTTTTTAGAAATGTTAGAACTAGCTGTATTTTCTTTGAAAAGGTGTGAACATGGACTTAGATATGAGGTATTTCATTTTGCTGTGATGTGTCAGTGCCTTCACACACACCCACATAAAGGCTGGGGTCACCCTTAAGTGAACAGCTCTCATCTGCCCTGACTCACTCTGCTCTGGGCTCATTCCAATGCGTTTGCTTTGCAGATATGAAACGCTATATCCACTGCATAATGTGCTCTTACCATTTGTTACTGTCTACTGCAGAGGACTTTCATCTCTAAAATTCATCAGGGGACACGGCTCCTGACACTATGAAATGTTACATGACATTTTTTACGGTCTTAATCTAAATAGTTCTATAGCCCTGCGATTGAACAGCTGTTAGTTTGACACTATGTTAGGTCCTTGTATGGTCTTGAACTGTCTTGACATTTTTTAATATATGGCAAAATGCACTTTATATGTCAGAGCTCTCTCAACCAAGTATTTGAAATGGATTTACAGTTGTGTACAATGACCACGGTCTTGGACAGATATTGAGATTGAACAGACTGAGAGTTTAATGTCGAGCACAATGACCGAAAGTGACGTGACTGACTGCAGAGATGTCTAGTGTGTGTGTTGAAATCTTACAGGGTGTACACACCACTACCTCGATGGTAACAGCTGCAGGGGCTGATTTGGTTGCTAGCATATGATAGCTTTGCCTGTATTTCCATTTAGGTTTTGTGAAATAGAGAAGCAAGCAGTGCCTTTAGGGAAGTAGCATATAACACTGTAAGAATGAAATGGCAGATTTAATAATTGTGTGTGTGTGTGTTGTTAGTGTGTGTGTGTGTGTGCGTGCGTGCGTGTGTGTGTGTGTGTGTGTGTGTGTGTGTGCGTGCGTGCCTGTGTGCTTATATACATTTTGTAATGGTGAGACAAATTGCACAGTATGTGTGTAATCTGTATGTGAGCATATCAGCTTTTCTCATCAGTGTAAACATGGCTTGATAGTTATTTAGCATAATAACAGCCCAAACAAGCCCAAACTACCTTGTTTTATCTGTCCTGAAACGGGAAACCGGAAACTTTTAACATCCATTTCAATAAAATTTACCTTAAAATATATTTTAAGTAACCATTTGTTGTCCCAACAACAAAAAGGTGTTTGGAGGTGGGGGATTGTGTGATGAAACAGATATGTTTTGTGGTTTACATACATACATACTTACACTCACTCTGTTTTTGTCTTTCTGTCTGACACACACACACATCACACACTGTGGTTCTTTCTCAGTTTCAACAGGTGTTACATTCACTTTCTTATCAGACATGGTACACACACATACTGTAATGCAGGCCTTATGCTGTTTAAAGTTCTGTTATATATGAGATGTTTTGTTAAGTTATACTATTGTTATTGGTTGAAATGTTAATTTTATTATTATGACACTGGTTGAAAGCATACCACTGTGACTGAGCTGTATTACCTTGGTACTTTTACTTCTGTTCGAGTCTGCAAACACAGGTATGAAAAGTCTTGAGATGTTCAATGTGATGACCCATATCTTGGAGATAAAACACACCTGGCTGTTCAGTGTTCCGTTTAAACAGGAAGACATGTAGGACAAACGATGCAAAAACTCAAGCTTTTGAAATAAAGGAGCAAGACTGGTGACTAAAGTTTTGTGTCTGGTTTAATCTCTAAACATGAACTATGACAATACCTCCCATAAAACTCTTTTTTTTGTGTGTGTAAAACCAGAAAAACGCTCACTGTTGTCAGATAAATTAATCAAGCTCTGAGGGGAAATTACACCATCATTTGAAGATAGACGGACTTTGTAACCCAAAATGTGATCCAACTGCTGCATGTCCAGGCAAAGGACCACACTGCCCAAAAATGCAGTGAACTGTAGTAGTTTGATTCACCACCAGGTGGCGACACATATGTCTTCTATCTGGGTAAGAGCTGATGTGAAGCTGACTACTAGTGCAGTTCTTGTCCAGCACTAGCAAACGGTGAAATACTAGCTCACTTTTACAACTGTGATATTCATAGTTGTCAACGAGAGATGCTAAATCTAAGATCTATAAATGTATTGCTATGAAGAAAGTGTGTTTTACAAAAAAGTTTGTAATATAGGGTGAAGCAGGTATTTTGAAGGGTTGTTTTTTGTAATCTACCAAAAAGTGACACAAATTACCTGACTTCAGCCTAAATCATCATGATCTGTAGCAGAATCAATAACTGTCTGGCTTTGGCCACATCTGTAGATGAGTAGGCTACTGTCTGCTGTGAGAGAACTGCTCAAGCTGCTGCTTCAAACAGCCCTGGTAGGAGACATTTGATGAGCCTTCCCTTATCCCCTGTTGCTTGCCAACAGGAGATCTCACAGATTCAATAGTTGTGTTTTTGAGTACACTGTGTTTTTGTTTCCTTTTTTACACAGATGTGTTTTGTAGAAACTGTCATGAACCCCTAACATGAACTTGTATGGGAACTATCGAAGCCTCCAACCATGCCACCCGTGATTTCCACGCGTCAGTTTTCTTTCCCAGGGAAACCATTATTTTCATCTATGATTGTCGTGCTATCTGACCAGCATCACCAGGGGCGTAGATTGGCGTGGGGACCGAAGGACGTGACCACACCAATGTCAAATTACAACTGAAATGTCCCCACCAATATTCAGATTGGAATGGGGAAAAACGCTCACATGCGCTACACAAAGAGTTAAATAGTTTCTCACTTCAGTGCTGCGGATCATCTCGTACAGATCTTGTGATGTGCAGTAGCCTATAAGGGTAAATCCCGCTGATTTGAAGTTAACTATAATAACTACCAGTGAGGCGCAGTCTCCTGCGCAGCATGCAGCGCTTCAGCTTTACTTCACTAAGCACGAAGTGCGTCCAAATTCACCCATTCTTCTCTGTTAAACTCCTCGAGAAGTAGGCTACTCATCACACATGTGTCACATGAAGCTTTTTCTCAGCTTTTAAACGGTGCTAGCTAGCCACTGTTTGCTGTGATAAACAGTTCGCGAGAAAAATTTCGAGAAAAAGATTTAATAATTATTCTCTGCGCCCATCTCCACATCCATTCGTCTCGGTGGAATATCGTAGGCCTACACACTCTTCACACAACACATGACAAACCATATCAGAATAAACAGCAGACCTTACCGAACACAGAGGTGTAATGCATTCCCGTGTATAGTTAGCTGTTCCAGAGTAATCCGGTTTTTAAATAAATTAAAGCAAAATGCAACATGGTCTTTCGGCTGCATTTCTTAAAACTAAGCTGTGCTTACATCGCCTAGATATCTGTAAATATTAGAATCAGAAAATATAGGCAGCTCAAGGTTAAGAGTTTGTCAATATAGCCTTAATGATTTATTTTCACAAAATGCTAAGCATGCATGTATTTAAGTTTCTTACAACTGAGCTGTACAGTAGCACGTTTTAATCATGGATAGTAGTTGGACAGTAGCACATTTTAATCATTTTAGTGGCTGGTGAAAGAGTTGAGTGTTTTTTTTTTCTTTTTTCGGGGGTGGGTTAGTGGGTAGTGTCTCCACCAAAGCTCAGACCAAACCTACGCCCTTGAGCATCACTCCAACCAAAATCACCAACTCCATTCAACTCCTTTGAATGTTCTCCAACATTGCCTGTATATAGGGGGATCATTCTTTACTCTCAATATGATTTCAAGGTGAAGTAACAATAGGGAGACATGAGAGAGACTAGCTCCTGTTTGTTAAAATGCATTTATGGTTTGTTTAACGACACTATGCCTTTATCTTTATGATCTGTGAACATAAATCAGTAGACCTATTAGCCTGTTAGGCCCATGAACTCGTAGATTTGGTGAAGATGATATAAACATACGTATTTGCATACAACTACATTACATTGATATTATACAAGTCAGCTGTTTCAGTTTAGATGGGTTTTTATTTTTTTTACTTCAGATCCTTTGAGTCATGTGACAGTCCTGTGATCTTAGATCAGAAGCCAGAATCAGAGTTTAATCTGTCTTTTTTTTTTTTAAGAACTCTAAAGCATTATTTTATGTGGTGTTGAAAACTAAACATGTCACCATGGTTAGTAGCTTATGATTTTTGGCTCAATAACATTTTTGAAGATTGTGATGATTTTGGCCCTTCTAAAATTTCCCTCGTGATGAATAAAGTATCTATCTATCTATCTATCTATCTATCTATCTATCTATCTATCAACAGGCTAACACCTTTGCAGACTTACATGCTATCTGGGATATGTCTTTTCACATAGACCATGCACTATTTAAACAGTCACATGTGCCAAATGCAACCACTCTTCCTGTCACCAAGTACAGAGCAGAGCAGGAGTAAGATGTCATAGCAACTCTCGCTACATTCCAGTTCAACTCCTCCAAGTCTCTTTATGAAAAATGCACCCTAAATCATATCACCCAATAACATAGGCCTATAACAGTTGCGCAGTAGCCATCAGCTTCTCTTGTCAATGTAAACCTGACTTGTCAGTCTAATTAGCGGCCTTAAAATGCTCTAACCCTATAACTGGCCCACCTTGTTTTATCTGCCCTGAAACTGAACTGAAATTTTATGGCCAATGCTGTCCTCTAACCACCTTTTTCCTTACAACATAATTGACCTCTAAATGTCTTTTAAACTTCAAAGAGCGTGTCCGTGTTCACACCTCTGCTGCTGCTTTTGGCCCCGGCCGACAGGAAAAGGAATTAATACTGCCCCCCCAAAATGCCCCTCCTGTCCATTACGTGGTCCTGACACTCCTGTTAGACGAGTCTGGAGGATCGGGGCCCCCATTCACAAACATGACGGCAATCTCTGATGTGATCTGAAGAGACACAGGGATGAGTTGAGAGAGATAGGAAGGGACAGAAAGAGAGAAAGAGAGAGGGAGGGAGGGGGGATAACAGTTATGCTCTGTTGTTCTTAATCCCCTTTAACACTCCTGAGCTCCACTCTTCAGACCAAATGCGTGAAACAAAAGTTTCAGGTAGAGAGGGAGGGGAAGGAGGAGGAGAGGAGAGACACCTCTGAGTGTGTGTGTGTGTGTGTTTGTGTGTGTGTGTGTGTGTGTGTGCCAGTGGGAAGTGATGGGTTTTGGATACAGATTGGAGACACAGGGGCTGAGAGTCTGAGTAGATTGCAGACAGAGTGGCCCCTGACACACACACACACACACACACACAGAGAGAGAGAGAGAGACACACACAAAAAAATACCACTAACCTCAAAAGACATTGTATGTGATATTATGACAACACTATTGGGACCCCTGGCTTGGTCATTACACCTACAGGAACTTTTATGAACTCTCCACCAGATTGGACTGTGTGTCTGTGGCACGTTTTGTCTATTAAGGTAGAACAGCATTTGTACGGTCAGGCACTGATGCTGGGCAAGAAGGCAGAATAGCAGCCAGATGAAATCAAAGTGATTTGTCCCTATATAGGCACTAAATAATCACACAAATAATTAAATTAATTAAATATTTACCAAATTATTATACATTTACTTTCATTATGCACACCATGTGGTAACACTCTCTCACACACAGTTTGAAAATCACATTAATGTTGAAACCAATATTTTAAACACAGTGACATAATATACCGATGCACACACATACACAAACCTCCCTCTCTGTTATCACAAGACCGGGTCCTGCTTTTCAAATACGACCTGTTCTCAATGGCTTAAGCGTCCCTTTGAAGTGGACGCTGATTGTGTTGAATGGCAGAGAGACTAGGTGATTCCTATCACAAACTGATTCAATCATGGGTCGTTGATGGAAGCTCAGTTAGTTCATTATTTATCTCAAGACAACAACAAAAAATAGAATGAGTATTTGGCTGTCTAAAAGTGCTCAATATAGATATCTAAATACAAAGCCTACCTGTTATTTACCCGTAAAGCCTTTCAGGAATAGCAATGCAGGTTCTTTAACTTCCGCAACACACACACACACACACACACACACACGCACAAGCACATGCACATGCACATGCATGCACACGCACACACACACACACACACACACACACATACACACACTTTTGGCCTGTTGTTTCACATTTTCACATGTCAGATGAGCCCAGAGTTAGTTAGAGTTAGATAGATATTGTGCCAAATTACTGTTTATTGGAGCATAATTGGGATTAGTCTGTTAGTCTTCCATTGAATCCACCACTTGTCTTTCAGATCAAGCCTGGGGCCATGTTTATATTTGATCTTGATTTATTTGTTTAGTAAACACAGATAGTTGTTTAGAATGAGCATTTATTTAAGTGAATTAAAGGATTCATTTCATTGATGATTTGAATGACTTGTTTTTGTTTGTGTTTGCTAAACTGTCCCTAATCAGAGGACAGAAACAGGAATAATGAATTCTAACCATGACTCTGATTTCAAAAGATTTCAACAAAGTCCCCCCACAGCCGAGTAACACACTTTGGGCTATGAGGTAGCTATTTTCCTACTCAACTGTATCGGAGGCATGCTGGAAGGTCGGGATTTGTGTAGACTACTGCCATATTGGCGTTATGAACCAACCTCATACATTTCTATGGAGGATTCCTTGAGTGCTGTGTTTCCTCATTAGAAAGTCTCTGGTTTCAACCAGTTTGGAATTCTAGGATTCCCACCAATGACTCGATGCCAAGCCGAATGCCACTGTGCATTTACATTCATTCAGCAGATGCTTTATCCGGTTGATTTTATTCTTGAATCAGTCAGATCTGACAAATCGGCTGAATTCCTGGCTGATTTGTTATGTATAGTTTTTATACATATATACATATATATATTTGCAATGCCTATTAGACGAAGTAACAATCAACATTCCAAATCCAGTCCAATCTGATTGGATTTCTGCCATGTTGGACGTTTTTGTCAGCTGTCTTGCAGTGTGAACTGTCAGATTTACAGTGTGGGCACAGCAATCTCGTCCAATTTAAACATGTAGTGTGAGTTACCAAGTTGTATGCAACTGAAAAAAAAAAAACAGGGTTTGTCTGGTTTAAAACTCAATATTTAATCTCAAGTCAAGTCAACTTTATATAGCACATTTCATACACAGAGGAAACAGGATAGCTAATAAAAGCATAGAAGTAATAATTAAAACACATAAAAATGGCAATAGTTTAAAAGTATTTAAAAAGTAATAATTCAAACACATAAAATGGCAATAGTTTAAAAGTGTTTAAAAAGTAATAATTAAAACACATAACATTTTTAAAAAAAAGATCAAGTCAAGTCAAGTCAAGTGATCCCAACTCAATATTTGAAGTTAGTCCAAAAGGCCTCACCACATCCATCATTCACCCAACCCAACCCAAGTCCACTGAATGTAATATGTTAGAAGCATCATGTCCGATACACATATACACAATAAAAAGAGACCAAACAATTAACTTCAAATAAAACGTTTAATCTTTTAACTCTTCAAACTCTAAACTTCCCAGATCAAGGCTGAACCCATTCAGTCAGCTGATCACAAGCTGTCTGAGCAGGATTTCACTGACTGGACTAAAGACTAGGTATCAGGTGACCAGAGTGCCTGCAGTACTGAGTTATTTAAACATTCCTACCTGCCATTGTATGTGTCTGCTTGCTTATATTGATGTATAGCCTTCATTTATATATCTTGATTGTGTATGTCATCGTGTCCCAACCTTGGGGTCGCCTGAGATACTGGGTATCTTACAATTGACTACATTACATTAAAATATGCATAAAATAAAAATATTAAAACCCCCATGTTGTAATCAGATCCTTCGTGACAATCTGGCTACATAAACTTAGACAGCTCACATTAGATTCTTTATTGATGTAATCATGCTTGATCAACATTCCAAACAAAGTAGCAAAACAACCACACGCCCAAAGATAGCCAAACGAATTAGCTTGCTAGGACATCGGGGGCAAATAAAAGTCCCACTTTTGAGATACGCCTGTGCATGTGTGTGTGTGTGTGTGTGTGTGTGTGTGTGTGTGTGTGTGTGTGGTGCGGTGTGGTCTATGCTGGCTGCCTGTTCACTGAAGACCCCTGCAGTGTTGGGGACAATACATTTGTGTCCATAACTGGCCAGCAAACAGCTCCATTAGACATGAAAGGCTCCCAACAAGGGCCATCAAAAGGCCTCTCTGTGGGGACCCAGCACACACAGAGTCTGCTACCGTCTGTCATCCCAGGGCCCTCTCTGGGGGGGGGGGGGTGTAAGTGACACTGGGAACCACTGGAACCTCTCTGATCCCCTCAACAACCCCCCCCCCACCCGCCGACACACACACTCCCCATCCGCTGCTGTTACAGGGAGGGCTCCAGTTCAATTGACTTGGGGGCCTAATGATGCGGTGTGTACACAAACATGGCCCGTGCAAACACATGCCGACGTGGGTAACCCCAGCTGGGCCAACTGCAGGCAAATATTTGAGTTTGTATGCAAATAAACACAGCCGTTTCCACAGACAAATTATTTGGTTAATTAGCAGCAAGCCTGAAAAAACTGTAAATAAATCTATAATACCTTGAAAGGGACTGTATCTCCATGTTCTGAAAATTAATGATGCATTTGTAGTAATACTAACAGTAATAATGTCAGTTTCAATTTCAAGGGTATACTTAGATAGATAGATAGATAGATAGATAGATAGATAGATACTTTATTGATCCCCAGGGGAAATTCAAGGTCTCAGCAGCATACAGACAACACAAACACATTCTTTAACAGCAGAAAGAGTAATTAAAGTATATAATATAAAAACACAATTAAGCAATAAGGACAGTAGAAGATACAGAATATGCTAAATATACTAAAATACAAATTATACTAACTAACACTTAATCTAAATCAATTCTAAAAAATAGTATCCACATAGTGGTGATTAATCAATCAGAGGCGCTTGCAGTGACTGAGACAGGGACTGAGCCTGTGATTCTCTGTGCATAGCAAGGTAAGGTAAGGTGCTCTGTGTGAATGAGTGTCATGGTGATAGTGCAAATGAGTAAGTCCAACAGTGCAACAATGCAGAAATAAAGTAAAGTCTATATATCTATATATTTAACTATTTTAAGAAAAGGTATAAGTGTGGCCACAGTTCGGCTGTAGCATGGAGGGAGGGGTTATGCATATGTGCTAATGTGCTAATATAGCACGCAAACAATGAGGCAGAAAGACAGTGGTAAAAGTGGCTAGTGGACAGACAGTATCCAAACATGGAGGGGGTGAAGAGGCAGACAGACTATGTATTGAACAGTTCAATGGCCCTGGGGACAAAACTTCCCATCTCCAATTCAAAGTATTTCATAATTTATGGCAAAATCCATTAAAAATTGAAATGCAACATCCAAGTCATGAAAATAATGATGAATTATTGCCAAGGCTTCTGGTTTGAAGCTTTTCTCTTTGTGTAATGGATTCATTCATATGAAGATTTTAATGAAGGGTCATCTGTGACATCACAAGAAGGTTCTGATATCAGTCTCATTAATTGTAAAATGAATATAATAATAATAATACATTTGATTTATAAAGCGCCTTTCAAGACACCCAAGGTCGCTTAAAAAAAAATAAAGATGCCGGACGGAGCGGCGTAGTTGCCAGCGTACCCGTGACACCAAGACATGACAAATACATTTAAAAAATAACTAACACAGGACAAAAGATGCCGGACGGAGTGGCGTAGTCGCCAGCGTAACCGTGACACCAAGACATACAAGACGGACAATAAAACAAATAAACAAATAAAAAGTTTTAAAAAAAAAGAAAATACATTTAAATGGGGGGGGTGATGTGTGAAAAAATGAATATGTGGCCAGCAAAATCTCACTGTCTCCTTCTCACTCTATTTGGCACTCTATGTCTCTATCTGTCTCTCTCTCACCCCCACCCCCACACATACACATACAGAGAGAGAGAGAGAGAGAGAAAGAGAGAGAGAGAGAGAGAGAGAGAGAGAGAGAGAGAGACTGTAATCTGTGGCTTTGAAGGTGCTGGGCCTGTGCTGTCTGTGCCGGGCGGGAGGTGGCCGAGTCGTCTCCTCTGCCGCTCCTCCCGTCTGCCTGCAGTAAACCTGGAGTGGCCGTCTGTGCCGCCTCTTCACTCTGCTCCTCTCCACTCCTGAAGGCCCGTGCCGCCACATCAAAGCCCTCCCCACCCACCCACCGTCACCCATCAGCAAAGAAAGAGAAAGAACAAAGAAAGAAACCAGAGATCGCAAGGCCAAATATATGATCCCATGACAGGGAGTAATAACACTAATGAACTAAATCCAACTGAAGAGAGAAGGAATTGCATCCTGGTTGTACCTATAGCTTTGTATAGCTGATACAATCTTGCACAGTGAGGGAGAAAGAGAGAGATAGAGAGAGAGAGAGAGAGATGGAGGGAGGGAAAGATGGAGGGAGAGACAAAGTGATAAAGGGAGAGACAGTTGATATAAGAGGGACACCCAGACAAAGATTGATTTGGTGATACAGGGAGAGATAGAGAGAGAGAGAGAGAGAGAGAGAGAGAGAGAGAGAGAGAGAGAGAGTAAACAAATTATGCGGTCTTTGAAGTTTTAAACAGGATGACTGAATTAGTGTCAGAGTGGATTCTTTGGGCATGACAGAGAGCAGTGTGGTGTGGCTCATCCACCCAGCCTTCCGGCCCCAGGACTTTCCTCAGGATTTCTCTCCTCACATCAGCCAAACAGGGCATTTTTCAGCCGTGATCAGATTCAGGCATGATCAGATGCATTTATCACATTTTTTTAAAAAGTGACTCGCCAGAGTGCCATAGGCTATCCGTTTACAGACTGGAACAGGAAACAACATCCAGTTTTAAAAAAACAACACATTAATGTAAATGTAAATCACATACAAGGAATTTGGTCCATGCATTTTACCCATCCGGGGGTAGTGTAGGCTACAACACACCCACACAGTGTAGGCCTACTACACTCATCCACACACACACTCAGAGCAGTGCATTAATAACGGTTCAATACACTCTTTAGCATGCAGGTAGGCCTATCACGTTTAAGAGAATGTTGCTAGAACTAAACAAACAAAGCTGGGAGGCTGTAGTTTTGTTCTTTGCGCATTGAACTTATGGAGTGGACAATGAGTTGCCAAAGGCATCAACTCTAGCCTAGCACTCACATTCCTTGAGGACACTGCAGAACTGCGCTTATTTGTTGCCCTTTGTGCAATTGTTAGGCCATCCTTAAAAATATTTTTGTTTGCAGTAACAGCCAAAATTAAAAATGGGTCGGTAGGTAGGTCAATATTTTTTTTTTTCAAGATTCAAAGTAAAAAAAAAAGTACAATTTTGGTCATGGTGATTACGTAGGAATGACTTTACACAAATGTGCATATCGTGACGTAACTGACTGGGTCTTCAACCCGTGCCTTCAGGCGCACCATTGCAAACCTCATTCTGATGCAGGTTATATAGACCAGCCTTTCTCAAACTTCTTTGACCTGAGGCCCGCTCATGGCAGACTTTTGGGTCATAGGGCTCATCTACATGTACCCAGAAAGAAGGCTACAATAGCTCTTGGCCACGTTATATTGAACAATATTATACAATACTCAATGCTATACAGTGTATTATACAGTCTCTGCTCTGTTTCTAAGGAAGTTCCAAAAAACAACGTCGTTCTATTAAGTTTCGTTAAATAAATAAATAGCCTTCCAACAGGTTTAAGCGGAGCTTTGATACCAACGTTATCGATTAGTTTCAGTTTGTCTCGCGCAGACGCGCATTGAATGAATGCTCATACCACCACTTAATTGTAGGGCTCCATGTTTAATGACATCGATAGCAGAAACGTTTGTTTTCTTTTTTCGTCGATCCGCGGTTTCTTGATCAACTGCGCAGCAAATTATCAGATGAAGCACCGGGCCTAATTTCACTCCACGACTCCGCGGACCAGCAGTCTCCATGTTGCGGACCCATATTTTGAGAAATGCTGAATAGACCACAACCAATTTCAATACTCCGACACGGTCACCGTTAGACTAGGGGGAGAAGGGATGAGAAAAGATCTGGCCATAGTTCTTCCAGAACTTCGTGCCAAGTAAAAGCGTCATCAGTTTGTGTGAATGAAACGAAGCGTAGGCCATAGTGTGACATGCGTAAAACCAATAGTGTAGAGATGACGCCACAGGTTTTTTTTTTAAGTGAGCCACGTTTGCATGTAGGCAATTTATATTCACAATACTTGGGCCTACTAAAAGAAATATTATTTTATTGCATTTGTATTGGTTGTTTAGAGTAAAAAAAAAAACAATCGGTCGGTATTAACGCAAGTTTACAACCGGCAAGTCGGTCGGACTAAAAGGGGAAAAAAATAAATATTTGGGTCGGTTCTAAATTGACAGGGTCGGTCGGGTTACGGCAAACGAAAATATTTTTAAGGATGGCCTTAGTGGGGCTTATTGGCTCAATAGGGATCATATCAATGGCACCGTTTATGAACGATCAGAGTGAAACAAGGGGAGGATTACGAGTAAGAGGGTTTTGTTTATTTCGGCAACTAGAAATGATCAAATGAGCGGCGACTAACCGCATTTATCCACACAAACTCCCAAGTAATCCTACTTCAGATGATTATCGCCCGTCGTCTTGTGAATAGACCCTAATATGCGCTGTTATCTTCATCGGTAGTCGGGTTGACCAGACAGTTGTCTCCTAGGGTTAGTTGGCGAGGTTCAGTGGAGTGCTAACAGACCCATTAACTGTTACCAGACGGATCAAAGGACCAGAGTGCTTTGATATCAACACCATCTCAAGACTCGCCTCCCACCGCATTCTACGCTGCGTGAACGCTAAAACAACACGCTCGTCTTCCTACTCCTACGTTTTGCAGATGTTTTAGTTGGTTTAGTTATTATTGTAAGTTGACACAATTTTTGTTTTACTGAATACTTGAATACACACGATAAGGAGCTGATTGCAAAGGGTGATCAGTCTTTCATCTGTATCGTGGGATGAAGATGATCCTTCATCAACATTAACAGTTGGATTAATCCCATAATGTGTTGATCCCCTTAAAGTGTTGATCCCTTAAAGTGTTGATCCTTTTTAAAGAATGAATTTAATCTACTTACTGATTTTCCAAAAGCCATGATACAATGTTGCACCATGATAAACTAATCTTCTCAAGACACCAGAGAGGATCAGTATATTTTCTGTTTATGATGATCCAGATAATGTATTAGTAAAACCTTTTCAAGGTTTGCCTGTTTTTATTAAAATTGGGTTGAACTCAAGTAGATCAATACATGAAACATCACCCAAATGAACAGTAGAACTATCTTACACACACACACACACACTCACAGAGACACTTACAAACACACACACACACAATCACAGAGACACATACAAACACACACACAAACACACAATCATACACACAAACACACACACACACACACACACACACACAGACACAGACACACGCACACACATGCACGAATGCCTCAGACACACCAGATACTGGATAAGAGACAGTGTGAGTATGGATAGGAGATGACAGGGGGGGGGACATCTCCAGACTTGCTGGAGCCAAGAATTAATGGGCTCATTGAGGGCCGATTGAGACGTCTTAATTACTGCACTTGTGAAAACTTGAGGGGAGGGCAGGGGAGCAGGAGGATGTTCCCTTTGATCTCTGGGTAAGTGAATTGTAAATGAGCTGGGTCACCCCTATAAATACTACAGCTGGTGCTCTGTAGACACACACACAAGCTCATCTCCACAAGCCTGCAGACAAGCAGCAAGACTGAAGAGTCCCAGCAGTAGAGTTTGCTCCACTACTGCATCGCACCGACATTAGGACCCTCATTACGGATACCAGCTCTCTGCCAAGGATTCTACACATAGCACTGGAGCAGAACTTTCTCAGGACTTTTTTTGGTTGTGTTTTTTTCCCCCTGCCTGTTGTTGGATTTTACAAGCGCCTGGAGTCACCATGAAGGGACACTTCTCAGTAGAGTGGCTCTCACAGAGCAGCCAGATCACGGACAGCCACCAGCCTGCTGTTCCTGTTTCCACAGCAGCCCTGGGGGTTCCGCAAACGCCCAGCACCTCCGGGACCGTCTCAGAGAGCCTCCCAGGGTTCTACAGGCAGTTTAGGCCGGTCCAGGGGCCACCTCAGGAGGCCGTCAAAGAGAACCACACTGGCTCCACACAGAACGAGCAGAACCAGGAGGTCAGAATGAACCTTCAGCAATGTGTTCAAGGTGAGGCTCTTAAACAGTCTTCAATCTCTTTTAACTCAAATATTAAGAATTTCAGAGTTGATGTGGAGCTGAAATCAATACATTTTGGGATTGAGCTGTGATTAGATTTCTAAAAAAGATAGTTTTCCATATACTTATAGATATCAACGCTCATGGATTGCTTCTCACCCAATCAGATTACTTTGTTATTGCAAACTGATGTGTGATCATTTTTTGCTATTATTCATGTCATTCCCTCAGGTCAAGAGACAGGGTTTAGCACAGAGGAAGAAGAAACGTCTGGCTATGAGAGCGAAGGTGGGCGATCGCTGTCCCCCAGTGGGATGAAGGACAGCGCCCAGCCAGCAGTGTCACCGTCCAGTGGCCGGAGGCCTCGTACGGCCTTCACGGCAGAGCAGATCAACAGCCTGGAGAAGGCCTTCAAAAGGAACGCTTACCTAGGCACTCAGGACAAAGCTGAGCTCTGTAAGAGGCTCCACCTCTCAGATAAGCAGGTAAATAAATACCTTTTCTTTTGTACATTATACTCAAACTCTCAATAACTGTACATATTCAGACATTTTTACTTCTTTATTCTTCTAACAGTGAGGAAATAATGCTAAATATGTAAAACTCCTCGAGACGATGAGATTTTAAATCAGTTCAAGATTTATAACGAGTCTAAAACATCAAGAAGTCTGTGATATATTCTAATGTTTACACAGTAGAACTCAATTCTCCTTTTCCTGTCTTTCTCCCTCTCAGATCAGGAACTGGTTCCAGAACCGGAGGATGAAGCTGAAGCGGACGGTGCAGGACGCGCTGGCACACGCCTGCCAGGCCAAGGTGGCATCTCACCTGATGCAGTACCCCGAGCTCCAGGGCTACCGCCCGGCGCCTTACCCCACTACCCACTACTACCACCCACAGGAGTCTTCTGCGGCCTACATGACCCCTTCCGGCCTCCACTACAACCCTGCGGCGAGCGGTCATCTGCACAGCCTACCCGTGGACGCCCTTTATCAGTACAGTGGGCTGTCGACCCTGGCCGTAGCCCCTGGGGGCACCCCAAGGATGGTGCCGTACCAGGCCTACACTCATCAGTATTAGCCTGGTTTCAGCAAGACATGCTCTCCGCCACACTAAACTTACTGGTGCACCTGAAAAAGTCTACCTTGAGGGGACCAACACACAAGTGGATTCTGGGTAACAGCAAGTAGCAGGCAGGCAGGCAATGTAGGTGAAAAGCACATGGAACCCATCTCACAGTCCCACTCCTGCATGGTGAAGATGTTTGTTTGAGCCAGCGGCTAACCTGGAGTGTCATCTATGCATAGAATCTGTAGGGGTTACCCACAATGCAATGCAATACTTGGAGCTTTGTGGTTTAGTTTACATATTTTGTGTTATTTATTCAGTCTAGTGATGATGGGGAAACAGAACACTTAGGGAAAAGATGGATGGGATTTAGATGGTTTTTATCACCAATTCCTCCTGAAGATGTGATGCGTTTTGTTTCTGAGGTCTTTTTGTGGCCTCTCACCAATCCAAATGACAGAGGATGGAGTGCAATATTACATACTGTCCTATTTGAAGTTGATTTTGTATGCTGTGACCAACTTATTTAAAGAAGAAAATATGTACATTTTGTAAAATTCTATCTCTGTAATATGTATATACAAGATTTTGTGTATTGGATGAATGTTTATTGAATAAATTGAATGTTTAAAATTGAAATAGTGATTCAAATAGTTCTTGTTGATTGACGCAATTGTTCTTATGAGACAGAATGTCTCAAATAGATCTGTGTCCTTTGCCTGGAATCACTAATGTTACTTTACATTCTATCTGTAATCTGATTACTGCACATCATAAAGCAGCTCATATCCTTTGAATCAACTGGTAAGTTATTCCTGTGCCGTATGGATTTGATATAGTGAGAGGAAGGAAGTCTGCACACTGTACAAGCTGTCTTCGTAGAAGATCCTGTGCAATCAAACGTTTGTCTAAAAAACTTGTTTTTTAGAGATAAAGTATATTTTTGGAGCATATACAATGTTCAGACCTTCTCCCTCTTGCTCTGACATGTTTGTCTGGCACTTTTAAACACTTTTTTTAGATGTGTGCGCCACTTCTCCACAAAATGTTGTGCGCTGAAGGACTGCGCAGGGGAGCTTTCTTCACAGACATCTTTAACACTTCCCTGAAGCAAGCCATCGTCCCATCATGTTTCAAAGCTGCCACCATCATACCTGTGCCGAAGAAAACTGCTCCATCCTGCTTCAATGACTACCGCCCTGTGGCACTGACACCCATCATCATGAAGTGCTTTGAGCGGCTTGTCATGTCACATATCAAATCCATTCTCCCCCCCACCCTGGACCCCTTCCAGTTTGCATACCGAGCCAAGCGGTCTACAGAGGATGCAATCTGCTCTGCCCTCCACCCAGCCCTCACCCACCTGGAAAAAAGAGACTCATATGTGAGATTGCTGTTTATAGACTTCAGTTCTGCATTCAACACCATAATACCACAACAACTCATCTGCAAACTTGACAAACTGGGACTCAGTACCTACCTCTGCAACTGGCTACTGGACTTCCTCTGTCAGAGGCCTCAAGTAGTACGTGTTGGCAACAATACCTCAAGCAGCATCACACTGAGCACAGGGGCCCCCCAAGGCTGCGTGCTCAGTCCGCTGCTCTTCACCCTGCTGACGCATGACTGCACTGCAACCCACAGCAACAATCACATAGTGAAATTTGCTGACGACACAACTCTGGTGGGTCTCATCACCAAGGTCGACGAGACTCAATACAGGTTGGAGGTCGACCATCTGACCACGTGGTGCAGGGACAACAACCTCCTGCTGAACATCAGCAAGACCAAAGAGATTGTTGTTGACTTCCGGAGAGGTCACACCCAACACCTGCCACTGACCATCGACGGTGCTGTGGTGGAGAGAGCGAGCAGCACCAAATTCCTGGGGGTGCACATCAGCGAAGACCTCTCCTGGACCACCAACACTGCATCACTGGCGAAGAGAGCTCAGCGCCGCCTGTTCTTCCTGCGGAAACTCAGGCGAGCAAGTGCTCCACCAGCCATCATGACCACATTCTACCGAGGCACCATTGAGAGCATCCTCTCCAGCTGTATCGCTGTGTGGGGCGGAAGCTGCACTGAATAAAACAGGAAAGCCCTGCAGCGCATAGTGAACACAGCTGGAAGGATTATTGGTGCTTCACTCCCCTCCCTGAAGGACATTTACACCACCCACCTCACCCGCAAGGCGACCAAAATTGTGAGTGATGCAAGTCACCCCGCTCACAATCTGTTTGATCTACTGCCCTCTGGGAAGAGGTACAGAAGCCTGCGCTCCCGCACTACTAGACTCACCAACAGCTTCATACACCAAGCTGTAAGGATGCTGAACTCTCTCCCTCCTCTCCCCCCTCCACCCTCAGCTACATAACATCCTGGACATTGGACCCACAATGGCCGCCTGCACTACTCCACTTGCACACTTTACAACTTGTTGTTGTTGTCCTGAAAACACAACACTTCTGCTGCCCTTACATAACTTGCACCACTATGCCACTTTCTTTCTTACTTAGGTCAAACAGAACTACCCAAGCCTTTTATGTTATGTTTGTCTGTGGACTTAAATTGGTAAAATATGTCTTGTCTTCACCGTGGGATAGTGAGAAACGTAATTTCGATCTCTTTGTATGTCTGGAACATGTGAAGAAATTGACAATAAAGCTGACTTTGACTTTGAAAATGGTATTTGATATAGTCATCACAAGAGAATGAATTTAGCATCCACAGAGAATATCACAAATGAGTGTGGAAGAAAATGGGCCTTGAGAACATCAGTCAATAAACTCCATCAGATCATTGCTCTTTTACCGAATTATAAACACTAGCTTTGCACTTTTTCTGTTTGTGTGGGGGTTGGAGGTAACTCATTGTATTATAAAGGACAGTGATATTATGACAAAGTAAAGTTAGGTAGTCAGTAAGCGGCCCATTTTTTTGTAATTTTTTTTTAAAGCCTACAATTTGCAAGTCTGACACTGAATAAATATCCATTTCAAAGACTCAGTGTTTGCCTTGATTATCTTCTAGAACAGAAATACTTTTGACTTCAGTACTAAATGTTTGGTTTGAGGTATAAACAGGGTACCCCCTCTAAGTTACATGTTAAATTCCATGACCTATGTTGGTACAATACATTGACCAAAGATTTCAAAGCAGCGGGTGGCATTCAAATTTTTTTTTTTTTAAGAGCGGAAAATGAATAAAAGGGCATTGAATAAATATTTTTGGGCTAGTCACAGCCATTCAAGGGAGCATTAAAGCTATAACCAGATGGTCCACAACAATTCTGCGTGGAAATATATTTGTATTTATGTATTATGCCAACTAAGTTTCAACATGCTGCAACAAAATGTCCTGATATTCTATGACTGCCCCAAATGTGATACAATTCCGACTTTTCATGTCTGGGATAGACTTCATCAAAACGCCATATTCCAGAAATTCCATGACCCGTGGGAACCCCGTTTGAAGAAATTTGCAATTGACATGACACATACAACTGCAGGGGATCATTTTGGCACAACTCATATTTCAAATGGCCTATATGCTATAGTGACCACATGATTTAAGTACATAATAATGCAATTCCCTTGCTTTAGTCTAGCTCCACTCTTTAGGTACCGGACCATTATTCTTGGTAGCCCAACAGAAGGGTGGCACAAAAGGAAACAGTAAAGGTCGGTTGTTTTGGTACACTTCTCAAATTCTGCCCATGGAAATGCAAATAACTGCGTACCGTACCGCTTGGTGGAAACAAGATATTAGTAGTGACTAGCCAAGGGCCACTGAAATGAATGAGGCCGGTACTTCTTCCTTCTCTCCACCTCTGTGCACCTAGCTAGGGGTGAAATCGGCAAAAACAGTTTGCTGTTCGTTGACATGGCTGTCAACAAGCACCTGAAGAGGAGTAATTGTACCAAAATGTACAGAACACAATGTAGGCCTACGCGAGACTCAATGTCAGCAGGTGGCCGTAAGGAGCACTGGTGTGTGCCACTCTGCTCGGCTTTAAGACGCTATAAACGCGATTTAGCTTCCACTTTTTACCTAAAAATACCAGCCTACGTGCAGTGGTTGCACAAAATAAGCAGGGAAGGATTTTTGGTGAGCACACATTTTGGTACAACTGAAACACTCCTCTTCAGGTACTTGTTGATAGCCATGTTAACAAACAGGAAACTGCTTTGCCGATTTCAACCCTAGTTAGTGCACAGAGCCCATATAATGCCTCCATAGACTAGCCATGGGCAATAATCACAAGATGCAAATAACATCAACCACCTCTAAAGATTTGTGTACAATTGCAGAATTTTAAAAAGCTCTATACAAAGAGCCACTTGGAATATACTAAGGGCCGATTACAGCTTTCTGCATTCAACCCATTTAAATCACATATGATCATAGGACCTTATATTTTAAAATTACCTCACTTGGGGATCAAATTAACCAAAATGCCAATTCTCATTCAATCACACTGTTTGCATGCATATCGGTCTCCATCTAAACATGGAAAAATGAACAGCTAAAAAAAACCCGAGACATTTTTTTTTAAAAAGACATTTAAAACATTTTATGTATAAAACAGTTCTTTTTAAGGTATGACAGCCAATGTCCATGAAAGTGATCCTTGACAAATGATCTGGTTTGCATTCCGTAAACAATCTGAGAGGATATAGAACAAGTATTTTTTTTTTTTTTTAACTAAAACATCAAAAAAAGTATTGGTTAAAAAAAAAAAAAAAAAGGAAAAAAAAAAAAAAAAAGAAAAAAACAAGAAAAAACAAATTCAGGTCTACCTGAACAATTCAGGACAGTTTCCCACACATGTATCAAGCATAGTCCTGGACTAAAAGCAAACCTCAATGAAAATCTCAATTGGAAAACAAACTTTTAGTTGTAGGACTAAAAATTAATTCACGTACAGGCTTATGTTTAACTACAATTACAAAATAATCAGAAACAGAATGTCATGCTGATTGCCGTCCTCTATACACACACGCGTAATATCACTGTCCTCTATGCCCTCTTCTATACACACACAGGTAACGTCAGAGTCCTCTATGCTGTCTTCTGTTGTCCCTTCTTCCCAATCAGGGATTTGTGGATGTGTGGAATCACACCTGCAGTTTAGAATAAAAAAACAAAATGACAGGATGAGAGAGGTAAGGAGAAAGGAAAGCACAAAAGGTGTACACACACATACAACAAAAAAACAGTTCTTAATTCATTGAGGATCCACTCATCACTGCATAAAAACAGAAATGATTAAAAAAAGAGTAAATCTTTTGAGATAAAAGTAAAAATGAAACTGACCGCCTCCAGCGATGGTGGCTTTGATGAGCGAGTCAAGCTCCTCGTCCCCTCTGATGGCAAGCTGCAAGTGGCGAGGCGTGATACGCTTCACCTTCAAATCCTTGGAGGCATTGCCAGCCAACTCCAGCACCTGAAAAGTGCAGTCCAGACTTAGTGAGCCACCTGCAGGATTCTTCCATAATTTGCAGGCTTCACTACAGCGCCACAACACACATTGGCTCAGTCTACTAATAACCTGAGCTTTACCAGATGATTTTTGCAAACTATGTCTCCATACTTGAAAATGCAACCGTAATCTCTGGGATTATTTGTGGTAAATTTAAATATATTTCAAGGCTGCCTTCTGCTGGTCCTTAACCACATTTCACCACAAACCTGTGGTGCAAATGTCTTACCTCGGCAGTCAGGTACTCCAGGATGGCAGCACTGTACACAGCTGCTGTGGCTCCAACACGTCCATGGCTTGTTGTGCGTGTCTTCAAGTGCCTGTGGATACGCCCCACTGGGAACTATAGAATATGGCACATTGAGACATATTATTGAACATTCCAGAATTAGTACACAGTAAGATATAAGATGTTATTCTGGTTAAAATTATGTAAGCATTTGCCCATAACATTTAAATTGCAGAAATAAATCCATTTACTGGCTGTACCTGAAGTCCAGCCCTTTGGGAGCGGGATACTGCCTTGGCCTTGGCTTTCCCACTGTCTTTTCCAGCTTTTCCTCCAGCCTGTTTAAAAAAGATAAGTTAATTAGGTACGTTGCTCAACAAATCCTTTTTGTTTTTTGCCATTATTAAACTGAGAACGTCCTGCAGAAAGCACCACGTCATGTGGATCTCCTATTGCAAAAGCAGGCAAAGAACAGATGTTGATAGAAATTAGAGAATGTATTAACCCCCTAAGGAAAAGTCTCGCATACATTATCCCCGTACGGTTAGAAGTCTATCTGGTTAATTACCAAGGTGGCAACTCTAACGGCACCGCTGTGACAGAATTTCCATCCTGCTTGTTTGCAAACAGACAACGAGGTCTGTCTCTGCAACTTGGACAATCGTATGGATGAAAAACGACGTGAAATGAATCATTCTTCGTGAACACGGATTTCCGCATCCAAGGTATCTTAATGAAACTGTGCAGACGTGCATTAAAATGGACATAGTTTAAGAGTCCATAATAAGCCACCGGTAACTGGCAATGTTAGTATAACTAACTAGTTCACTGGCAACTTAGCTTAGTTACGTTAACGTTAAGTACTGGCGAACGTTAACGTTACACCAAGGTATGGAACTTCAAACCTAACGTTAACATCAGCTAAATGCTACTAACGTTACCTCAAATATAAGTGGTTATATCGAGAAAGGTTTTTGTAGGACCCGCTAAACAAATATATATATATATATATATATTAAATGTTCACTCTATAAAGCGTGTGTTCGTTCGTTTGTCACACGATTGGCGCTCTTTCCAGCAAGCCAACTGGATACATAATACTTGCCAAACTAAAGAACTAACGTTAACGTTAAGCATGTACTGTGATTAGCAATCGTTCACCATTTAAAAATAAATCAAGTAAAGCTAGAGTAATAGAATATTCTGACAAAAAAAATATTTATGCAGCCTTACCATAGCACCGCTTAAATGTCCAGTTACCCTGCTGAATTTGAGGCGGAGGGAAACAATAAAGCTTCTTCGCTCATGCAAACCTGTATGAAAGAATTGATTCTCGTGAGCTCGAGAAAGAGCCAATAGCAGCCGCCCATACTGTTTTGAATATTTCTTAAGCCAATAGCAACATTGTTTGTACTGATCTCAACGGCTGTTCCAACCAAGTGCGCACGCGCTCCTGCATGTCCAATAAGATTAGGCGTTCATTGCGCGCAAGCAGTTATCAACCACGATTGAGTCCATTTAAAACCTAAAGCTGTAAATACATCATTGTTCACATTAAGCGTTACACATAAAGTAAGCCTCGCACAGAATTCTTAATTCAAGTAGCCTCCCTAGGCTTCATAAAAACCATTCAGTGTCGTAATACACGTAGCTGCCTTTAGAGGGAGCCAGACCTATGTAAGAGACAGGGCCTACATCTACTTTATTATCTTTCATCTTTTTCATTTTTCACCTTTTATCTTTTTACTCATAGATGCTAATAAAAGGTGTAATGTCCTGCGGATCTATCCACCTCCCTATCTATAGAATATAGGCTGATCCAAGGAAATTAAATCATATTTTGAAACACTAATTGGACTGGGGAGTCAAAAAGCTTTTTTTATGCATATATTGCTTTTTCTGTTGTAGCTCTAGATTATCTTTAAACGGACTAATGTATTGTCATGTTCGCAAACTATGTAGCCTAATATCTGCAAATAAAGGGGAGGAATTTCGTCTCTCAGTAATTTACAAAGGCTATGTATCTTTGCATAATAGCCTATTATCTGTGGTCTGCAGCTGATGTTGATAGATAGAGCTATACACATTAACTTAAATGCAGCGGTCTCCAACTACAGGCAATGGGGCACAGTAATTAATAATGAACTGTGAATAGTATTTTGTAAACCGCGTTAAACTAATGGCATAGAGGCACTGAGGCTTCAGGCGCACCCAGTCCTGATTGGACCGCGCCACGCGCATGTAAAAGATTGCAACATTTGTAAACTTAATTAACAAAAGTTCCATAGTGTGAAAGCATAAAAAAACATTTGACGTGTCAACATTCCGGATGATGCATCAGGCTACTGCATAGTCCGATTGTTTTGAGTGTGACCACAAATATTTTGCCATAGCTGTTGTTAGGTCGTTATCTAATGAAACGTGGGTATAGCCTACAATTCCATGAATGACCTGTCATGTAAATTGGGTAGGATTATATGTCAACTTTATTTCAGCTCGTTTTAACCCTTGGTGGTCTGCGGTCATAACAAGGATTTTAGTTGGGCTTTGAGTGCCTCACTTTTCAGCTAGTGTTACAAACTGAACGCATATGACAAAGCAATACACCATTATCATTTCAGTGTTTATCAATGAAGAGTCGAGTCTTCGATGCAGCAAACAGCTACCTATCTGAAATGTAAAACAAACAAACAAACAAAAACAGTAAGAACGTGCTTATTAATTTGTGAGGGTTTAGCCGCAGTAGGCTAGGGTATGAATGTCACTGACCCCAGGTCAGTGGATAAGGGCATCGTGATTATGGAAGTACACTTTACTACTTTACTGTCTATGAGTACACCATTACAAGAGAAAAAAACAGAGAGGAAATGACGGTTATGCAGCGGATACAGTTTCTGGCCAGTAATATGTTAGGATCCCGCCTCAAATAAATGATTGAAAAATAAATTGGCCAATTGGAGTACGTAAAGTGATTCCACAGTTGTAATTGGCAGAAGTCAGGCCAATGTGACTGAAGTAAATGAGTCCCTGCAGTATCGCTGAGAAGGGTGTTCACTGTATGCTGCGCGTAAGATACGCAGGAGAGAGAACGAAGTGGGCTGGTGGCGGTGAAGATGGCGGATGGAGACAGTGGGAGCGAGCGCGGTGGTAGCAGCGGAGGTGGAGGAGGCAGCGGGTTTCAGCACTTCCAACGGGAGCAGGAGACCCAGGAACTTGCTTCGAAGAGGCTTGACATTCAAAACAAGCGGTTCTACCTAGACGTCAAGCAGAATTCGAAGGGCAGGTTCATCAAGATAGCGGAGGTCGGGGCCGGGGGCTCCAAAAGTCGCCTGACACTCTCCATGTCAGTTGCGGCCGAGTTTCGCGACTACTTAGGGGATTTCATTGAGCACTACGCCCAACTTGGGCCCAGCAGCCCTGAGCAAATCGCGCAGTCATCCGGTGGAGATGACGGTGGGCCTAGACGAGCCTTAAAGAGCGAATTCTTAGTCAGAGAAAACCGAAAATACTACCTCGATCTGAAGGAGAATCAACGGGGGAGGTTCCTCCGAATCCGACAGACCGTCAACCGTGGGCCCGGCTTCGGAGTTGGAGGCCCTGGGGGCGGAATGCAGGCAGGCCAAACCATCGCGCTCCCGGCCCAGGGCTTAATAGAGTTCAGAGACGCCCTTGCCAAGCTTATAGATGATTACGGTGGAGACGACGAGGAACTGACCGGTGGCACAGCAGCGGGGGGTTACGGCGAGCTTCCCGAGGGAACATCCATCATGGTGGACTCCAAGCGCTTCTTCTTTGACGTCGGGTCCAACAAATACGGAGTGTTCCTGAGAGTTAGCGAAGTCAAACCAAGCTACAGGAACTCTATAACTATCCCATTTAAGGCCTGGAGTAAGTTCGGTGGAGCATTCAGTCGGTATGCAGAGGAGATGAAAGAAATCCAGGAGAGACAACGGGATAAAATGTACGAGAGGAGGGAAGAGTCGGAGGGCGAAGATGTGGAGGACGACTGAACCCCCTCAACGCTGTCCAGCTGACGTGAGATCTGCAGATGAATAATGATGCAGTACGCAGACATGACAGATTTACAAAGTGCATGACGAATCGAACTTATACTAAAATATTGTGGCGTAATATACATTTGACAGAATTATAGATGTGTAAGATCCGAAGTTTTTTTGTTTGTAACGAGGGTTGTTTGGGGGTCACAATTATAGTAAAAGCCATGGGCAAAAAGTGCACGACAGGAACGTCTTATAAGACAAGAAAAAGTATGATTTGTTATAAAGGCCTATGATAACATGGCATTCTCCTAAACCAGCAACTCTTCTTCCTTAGAGGACAAAAATCTTTATACTGTCAGATTATGATGACAAACAAATCTTTATAATATCAGATTGTAACATTTATATTAAGAAAAAAAAATGCCCCCTACCCCTCAACCCCCATGCATTTGCTTATGTGTATTGTTGCTGTTTAGCTAAAGATGGGAGAGGTGCTCCAGTTGTAGCTCTGTCAACGTCTCTCTTGTGCCTGGGCCCTTTACGTTAAAAAACTAGATCCAAGGGGTCCAGAGCACTCTTGTGTCTATCTGTGGGGTGTTTATTTGGCTTCAAGGTGTGTAGAAATGATAAGGTTGGCTTTTGCAATATGATGTCAAGATCTTTAGCCATTTTCATAAGGCCCACAGTGAGTGAGCAAGCTTTTTTGAGCTGAGCAAGCCTGCAATGGCTGAAACATTGCTACTTTAGATGACAGCCTCCATACATGGTAGAAGTCTGTCACCAAAGCTGCTGACTGATCTTACTCCCATAAATCAGCCTAGCCTCTTACATTTGCAAAGCATTGGTTCAGAATTTGTAAACACAATTGGGACACTTATTTTTTTGACAACATAGCATAAGATCAGAGGAATATATTAGCAGAATGGATTAACAATATAACTGCATCAAATGAAATGTTGCGTGCAAGTCCAGCTGTCTTCCACGCCCCCCCTGCCAAGAAGCCGTCTGCCCGACCAACGTCCAGCTTCCTGAATGGGGAGACGTGCCATTGGTCCAAATAGACGATCTTGCTGTGATCAATGCAGAATGCCAGGACTCTCAAAAGTTATCAGCTGAAGAATGACACAGTCTGCTGTCTGGAGTTCTCATGGACTGACAAAGAGAGAGTTACTCTCTACCCGTCACGGAGACTAAAGCATCAACAACATAGGACCTTGACTGTGAGGTAACACACGTCACTCTAATTCTCCAAGAAGTAGAGGTAGCTCTCTCCAGTGGCCGGTCCATGCACAGGCCTCAACACACTCCTGGTCATTAATGGACTGAATCGCATGAATGGTTTCTTTTCTTTTGTAAGAAAACTTATATTTGCAGATTATACTTTATGAAAGAAAAAAAACGGAACAAACCAGCATATTTTTAATTACTTAAATAGAATATATCTATATGAATGACAGAATTATAAAGCCATATTAGGCTGATTTCATAAAGCAAAGCTGGGGAGAAGCATTGGGCAGATATTTTTTCCTTTTTTCCTTTTTGGTTGTTTTCCTATAGAAAGTGGAAGAACGCATCTAAGTAAAGAAAATATAAAATGCAATGTATCTTGACTGTATAAAAAATTCCCATTTTCTCTTCCTCACAATATATGTTGACAATGTACTGGTTAATGTGTTTCTCTGAAAGTATAGACAACATTTTATTTAGCACACTATCTAACAGATGGGACCCATGTCACAACCATGTGAGTAATTTGTTTTTTCTAAAAATGTGCATCTCTGTCCCTCATTTGGAGTTGTCTTCTGTTTTAATTTATTGAATTATCAGAAGAATTCATTTCTATATTTGTTTATTTCGCTCTAATCCCAGGGAATAAGACTATATAGGTTTGATGGGCAAGCAAGCAAAATAGAAAGACATCTATGTAATACCTTTGTCCTGTGGTGGTCACTTGTCTCAATGTCGTTCCGTGGCAGCAGTTAAGGGAGGTTGGCTTCCTCTTAACGTTTAGGCTAGTTGAAAAGAGTTAAGACAGACTGGTAACACAGGGAAACACACACACACACACTTCATTACTGCACTTTATATAGGGTTAACAAGTTGACAGGAATAACTAGTCAAATCTAGTGCAATGTGAACACACCTACTGGGCCAGTTCTTCACTGGGTGTTGCCATTTAGTAGAGCTTTGCAAACCTCCGTTGTCTTGTTCAGTGGCAGCTGTTTCACTTTTAAGCGTGTGTGTGTGTGTTAGTTGCTGTAATTCTATGATCTTCTAGACTATTTAAAGCAAACAAAAAACCTTTTTCCTAACACACAGTCAAAAACTCACACACAGGGAGAGTGTTTGAGCTGGTCTTGTGCTATAAAGCCTGATGCCTCCCAGAGTTTGCAGAGCTCAGACAGGAGCAGCAGCCGGTGAGCCGTATTCGGCGATCACACCGGCAGTGCCATCTCGCCCAATCGGCTGAGCTGCAGCGAGGAGGATTCGCTCTAAATCTACAATGGCGGCAGCTGTGCAGGCCGCGCAGCGGTACTGGTGCTGTGTGTGTGTGTGTGTGTGTGTGTGTGAGCTGACTTTGCAGCAGGGCTATTTTAACGTCCAGGCCCGCAGCAGGGCCGGCATTCCTCCCCCCGGGAAACTCAGGAGCTTCAGCTGTGCCGAGGGCTGACGGCTGCCTCTGACCGCTGAGAGACACAAGGGCCTGATTGTCGAGGCTGCCACATGCTCACATGCGCGCACACACACACAACGCCACCACCCTTGCAAAAACCTAATTACACCAGGGCCTACACTAAGTGCACATGTGACAGAGGCAGATTTGCCTTAGTCACGGCTGTGGACCGACGCAAAGCAGGCAGCACTTGGAGTTGGGAATCTGTACTAATGCTCAAGCTCTATACATTTGGAAATCTGTTGAATTTCATAAATGCTTATTAGCTAAGCACTTGTTAACTATGTACCTGTGATTAGTAGAAAGCAGTTCATTTTGGTTACCGATAACAAATATTATTGCGTGACAGGAAAAAAAAAACAGCAATTCACTGTGGTCTTGTACAGCTGCCTAACATTGTTATTTGGGAAATTTGACAGAGGTCTGGTGTTATTGATTGTAAAGTGAGCGTGAAAGATATCTTGCGCCTCTACCTAGGCTTCTGTTTGTTGTCACAATCACGGGGATAAATCCACCGTTGCTGGTGTGGCACGGGGCCAGGGCAGAGGGAGGCAAGGTGGCGAGCACAGATTACTCCAGACGAGGGCACAGGGCTCATAGTTGGCAGCACGGAGAGACGGGAGCCAACTAAAAGTGTGACGCAGCAGGAGCAGCTGTTGCCAGGACATTCCTTTAGTTCCCTACCTTCCTACGCACACACACACACACACACACACACACCCTCTCAATCACACACACGGCCCTTTCCTAACCCCCCTTGCACATACACTTGCTCACTCTTTCTCACACATACACAGCCTTCCATGCCCCCCCCCACATCCCTTTACGCACTCATACATGCACATTCACAGACTCCTACACACAGGAGGGTGTGTTTGTGGGGGTGGGTAAGTGGAAGGCCTACCCCCCCTCTCAAACACACCCTCTTTTCAGCTGCTCCACTGACCGCCTCGTGGACCTTTGGAGTTCTAAAAAGGGTCGATGGGTAGGAGGGACTGCACCTGGGTCTGCAGTAGACTAACCCTGACCTGCACATAGTCACACGTACACACGCACTCTCGTAGCTCACGGTGTCCTGGGACCTGTTTGTGTGTGTGTGTGTGTTGGGGTGAGGGTGATCGCAAACACGAAACTATATGAAAACTCCTGAAATAAGTTTTTGAGTGCTGATGTTCTTTTAAAGATTCACAATGTAATATCCTACAGAGTCTGTAGCTTGCATTCTAACACTGCACTCACGCGCTCTGGGGTGTTAAGTCAGGGTGGTGCCTGTGACGGGGTCACTGCCATGGTAACCTCTGCCATGGGGACTTGCTGGACTGTGTGCGTAGTGTTGCGTCTTGTTGCAGCACGGTCGAGCTGGACTTGACCTCTGTGACCTCTCAGAGCTGTGCCCGAGAACCAACATGCGGGTGAGCGGTGAGGCTCCAGAGTGTCAGTGCGCACTTTGACGGACCCGGTCAGATCACGTTCTGTGTCCGCCGTATCATTGCCGCTATGGCGGTCGAGTTTGTGATCAGTGACAGATGGGCAGTGTTGGGACGGTGTGTAGTGGACACACACATATGCAGCTATCTGTTGATTCAGAGGCCTCTCCAGTCCACCATGTGCATGTTACTGTGCCTGGCTAAACATCACTTCCTGTTCCTGCAACAGGAAGCGAACTGGAGCTTTTGCTCAGGGAGCTTTCCGCTGTCCATCGCCATGTAAAAGCAACAGCAGGTCACCGTTGTGACAGCTGACCTGGAGAACTCAGCCGAATCAATTAGTGGCTTGATTCAGGAGTACCTGAGAGCAGCCGCTAGATGTTTGGTTTGAGTTCCACCAGGTGCTCTACTCCATGCTATCCGTTCACCACGTTTACTCTCAGACTTTTTCTAAATGTTTATTTTCTGAATTGAACTGCTACCAGAGGAGGCTTCAGACACAGACACAATTTAAGCATTAGGATAAAAAGCCATCACCATCAGTTTGTTTTGTAAGTTTGAATGGAAATATGTATTATAAAAAAAAAACAAAAAAAAACAATGGGTCATTGACAGTTAAACTGTACCAATGTATTTGATTATAAATAGTTCTAATGGGTTTTTGCTCGTGAATAATTTGTTGACATTCTAATGTGTCAGCAGACTATGTGTGTGTGTGTGTGTGTGCTATCTTGTTATCTACTTGTTGCATTAATTCATTCTCTGCACGGCACACCACCGTTTGCTTCCAGCGTCCGAGGGACAGCGTCTGCTCAGTTGTCCCTGAACAGAGCAGAACCAGGCTTGGTTCTGTGGCTTCAGACAGACACACAGAGAACCATAGGATGCAAGGTTCTTCGGTGCCTCTAGAACAGCCAAGCACCTCTAGCTCCTGATAGACTGTGACCAACCACAGGCTCCTTGAAGCGCACTCGTTTTGGCTACAGCATTTTTCCAACAGAGATTTGAACATTTAGAAATCTATATTTAGAAACTGCTATGTATGTTTGTAACATAATAAAGACTGATATAAGTGATGGAAAATGCTATGTGACTCATGGTAGAATTTGTCTGCGTTTTTTTTAAAATCATTGTTGAGTATTTCTAACAATTTCTATGTTGCAATTAGATAGTGTTTAGTATGTCACTGGCAAATGTAATCTGCAGAAATCAGATTCCTACCATGATGAAATATTATTGGATATATGTTTCAAACACACTAGAAGCCCCGCAAAGAAACCATAACATAGCAGAGACCATTGTTCTCTATTATGGGGCTTTTCCCATTTATGACAAAATGGTGACCTTTGCCAAGTGGCTGCCATGGAGACGCAGGGCTTTATTACCGATGGGAGCCCAGTGAGTCGGAGCAGCCTGAGTCAGAGCCCAAGCAGGAGAGCCTCGTTTCCCTGCACCACTATCAGGTTCTGGCAGTCATGAAGACCCATGATGCCCTGGGTGACCCCTCCCCCTCCTCCTCCTCTTCCTCCTATTCCTCCCACACAGCCGCCATAGTTACACAGCCTCAATGACCTCTCTCAACTCTACCCCCCACCCCTCCTGCCCACACACACACACGCACATGCACAGTACAAGAGGAAATAGTGATGCCTTGGGGGTGGATAACGTAACACTACAGTGGGCCGGATGCCAAATCAAGTGGGGATTATTTCACACACTTCCAGTGTCCTTGCGGGATCTCTCTCTCACACACTCTCACTCTCTCGCTCTCTCACACACACTCTCTCTCTCGGCTCTGGTCTCTATGGGGACACCAACAGGACGTACAGCTCATTAGGACAGGCTCATAACACACGAGTGTGTGAGTGTAGCTGTGTGTGTGTGGTTTGGGCACCACTAATGAGCCCAACCTACAACTGGTTGTAACAGAAATGGCTGCGACACGGCT
>NC_055969.1:20756084-20821084 GCF_018492685.1 Alosa sapidissima
GCATGAGGTATTAGATGACACGCACTGCAGAGGGGCAAGCTGACTGGAGTCCCCGAAACTCCTCACTGCGTGTGTCTCTCTCTGGCTTCTGATGACATGGCCTTGAATTTCTTGAATTTCCTCTTGGGGATCAATATATATCTATCTATCTATCTATCCTTCTGAATAGTGATCCACGGACAGCAGAGCAGACAGAGAACATGAAAGAGTATGCACAGAGAATATCCAAAGAACACACAGAGAATATCCAAAGAACATCCAGAGAATATCCAGAGAACATCCAGAGAACATACAGAGAACATCCAGAGAAGGAACAGGGTGGGAGATTGTGACCTGTCCCTTGTAGCATGTCTGTATGTTCTACTCATAACTTGAGTTCTACTCATAACTTAGAGGTCCATTTGGGAGAGTAATGACTGATCTCTCAAAGTACACACGCTATAGCTCTGCATATAATCCAATCAATCCAGTACTAATGTTAAACAGGTTATTACAAGACAAACAACCCCCAATCTAACCCTTATATGATGCAAACAAATGTAATTCTCAAAAATATTTTATTTTGAATGCAAAGCAATACAAAAGATATAGTCTGACACACATTCTAAAAACAGTGATTGCAGTTATGCAAGATATACGTTCTATGGGATGTTTTAACCCTTAAAGGTGTGGGTTTTTGAACATTCTAACATAAGATTCTGTTCCCCAACAATTCAAAGTTCTAAAATTCTATCATTCCCGTCACACCGGAAATCACAGAGCCTAAGTTTGCTTTAACAAATCATGATAGATGACTGTCCAGGATGCTAATTGTTCACAAAATAAATAAGAATCACATGTCATTCATACAATTAATAAATAATTGAATATAAATTGAAAATAAAGACATAAATAAATACTCAAATAAATAATAACCAAGAAACTCTATATGATTAATGAGTACATAATACAACTTCAGTGGCATCATAAATACAAATAAATAAGGTTCCCGTCATCCACAGAAATTCAATTTGAACTTCAACTTAACTTGTTGACAGGCATACAAATTGTATTTACTAAGACAAATCTTCCCAAATATAAGTTTGGAAATCCATACTGGGTGAGTTTAGGGATCCTGTTTTCAATCCTATAACTCTACTCAGGTTTAAAAAGAAACACCCAGACAAAAGGCTGTACATTGTACATACTGTCTGAGTATTTGGTATGTAGTGGCAGAACTGGCTCCTTTACAGGACCATGAACGATGTCAGGCGGTTGGGGGCGTCCTGACTCTGGCACATGTCCACTGGCTGCCTGTTACGGTTGGATGTGCTGATGAAGTAGCCTTCATACTTCGCAGACTCGAAGCTGGTCTGACTTTGTCCTGAGACCGTCTTGTAGAACAGGAATCGATTCATGTCGCCACTGATGCTCTCCAGGTCCTCCTTCCTCACCATCTAAGTGCAAAAAGGAAAGTATTTAGAGTCTTCTTTCTCTTAGCGATAAAAACAAGACAGAGTTTCCAATATGTAGAACAGACTTGACACCACACCAAAATACTGACAATGTAATGTCAGTTGTGGTCAGCCACAAGTGATAGCTGGATGTGTGTGCAGTGATAGTTGGAGTTTGAGTGCACTGTACCTCTATGCCCAGAACTGGTTTCCCTGAGGTGAAGTTGCACGAGAGGTAGAGGTTGCGTCCCAACCCCAAGGCGATAGGCCGGCCGTTGGCACGTGGCACTGAGGGTAGGTATGTAGTCAGTTCCAGTTGTACTGCAAGCCGGAGAGGAACAGGTGTTATACACTTTAAATGGACACTGAACATGCCATCCACTTCACCAGGTTAACGGGAGGCAAGAGCTATGCTGTCATGCTGTCATTTCTGTCTCTTGTCAATAATATTCTGTGTGCATTTCTGTCATAGCTGCTCCTCTGTAAAACGACCTTGGGATTTATAAGAGGAAATCCAATCCAACACTTCTCAAAAGAAAGGGATTTTCCACACTCTATACAAAACAACACTGACACTTATGCAAACTTATTAAATCACAATTTAAGGCCAGAGCTTCATACTATATACCATTAAGAAATGGAAAAGTCAATGCATGTCCTGTTTCTCACTCCTTAGTGACTGGTCATGAAGCAGGATGACCAGGATAATTGCAAACATGTTCTTTTAATACAAAACTGAATAGACTGTGTGCATACAGAATTAACAAGATAATCTTGTAATCTTGTTAATCACTAGCAGACACAATTAAAAAAAATACAGACACGCACAAAATGAAAGAATTCTGCTTAGTATAACTACTTAGACTTTCATAAGGAGTGTGTGGAATGCCAAACTGTCTTTGAGGTTGGTACCAGTGGAACCGGGTTCCGTGTGATGCGTTCTGCTGAGTACTCACCCCTTTTGTTCATGTTCCCACCCTGGAGGGTGATGGCCTGCAGCTCTCTGGTGATTCCTTCATTTAGAACCAGGAACTTGCTTAGACTGTCGCAGATGTAGCACTTTTGCACCGGTTGTCCAGTCTTCTCATAGTGATCAGGAGCCTGGCAAGTTCGTTCATGAACCGTTGGCGTCACACACTCTGCAAGATTGATCAAAATGCATCACTAACACTGAAGACAGCTTTAACACTGCATTAACAGATACACTTATATCGGCTTCCTAAGATTAAGGTGCCTGTAAGATCTGAGAATGAGGAGCTGCAATTAAAGCGTTTATATGGCTTACTGCAGTTACTGTCTTTATTAAGGACAGGAGGCTTGTAATGTAATGGCAATAATAATGTAATGGCAAAGGTTTGAGGCGCAAAAAGTCAAATTACCTTCAACGAAATTCTCAAAGAAAATGTTACACAACTCTTCGTCTGAGAATTCAGTGCTCTGCACCTTCTGGGTTTTCTTTAAACGGTGCAAGGCAATGACGAGGTTTACCCACTGCCGCATGTTATGTGGCTCATCAGCCACCTCTATGTCGATTCCTAACTGTTGGTCACACACATTGTGCTCACTGGTCTGAAAACAAACACAAACAAAAACAATTTTGTAAGACAAATTAAGTTTACAATTTGTAAAATGTACTTTAATAAGTGGCATTAGTTAGAGTACTAGGTATAATAAGCAAATGCGTTCATCATTATTAACAGATGCAATGACTCACCTTGACCATTGGATGGCAGTGCATACAAGAGTCCATGTCCACACAGTCGGATTGGTAGCTGCAAAGATAGAGTCAGATGTAAAATGTGACGGCAAGATCAATTAGCCCACTGCTGTATTAAGGTGTACATTATGTAGGCTACTGTAAACTGCACGGCCCTTTAGGCCCTTTGTGATATAGCTAGGCATTACCAAAGGCGAACTCAGTAAATGAAGGCGAAGATGAGTTAGGCTCGCCATGTCTCAACTTTTAGATCGGTAAGTTTAAAAACGAACTGTCAAATGGTTAATTTCTTTTATCTCCTATTATATAGATACATTATAATTTATCTCACCTGTCCAAAGCGTCAGACAAATTGAAACACATGTCAGCCATGATGCTACAATAAAAACAGGAAAAACAAGTGTTATGGATATTCAAACAAATGCGAAATGATCTGGTAGCTATGTTACATGTGTAAAATTTGTCAATTAAATGTTAGTGGTCATATAGCCTAATCTTACCAGTTGAAAGGATAAGGTAATAACTTCTTTGTTGATCTGAGATGTTGATCTGAGTCGCTGCTCTAAATGATATGACCATCACTGGGGAAGACGGGCTTATATATCTTGAGACGGGAAATTCCCAGCGAAGAAAAAAACTTAGATTGCAACAAAGTGAGATTCAACCATAGCCTAATGCAATTCGTGAAAAGTTCAGGATGAATGTTGCAGCCAGATGTTTGTGCACTTGACAAATAGGCTTTTATTAATTATCAAACAAACAAAAAAATATAGGCTACTGACATTTTGTGAGATACAATGCCTATGCCTTAAATGGTTGGCTGTTCTTTGCTTTTCAGCTGCTGGTGATAAGCCTATTGCATAGGAATGACACTGTGTAGCCTACTGTCAAATTAATCACACTTCAAATGGACAATTAAAGCTTATCCCTTTATCCATTTCAGCAATGAAACAAAGATCTCTCTTTCTGATCTGATTTTGTCCAGAATGTTTAGGTGGCCTATCGGATGCCTTAGGGCCGTGCAATTAATTGATTAATCTTGATGACTTCCAATTATGAAAACAACATACTCGAAATATAATGATTCTTTTTGAAACATTCAGTTTCATTTGTCTTGAGCTGTCGTGTACATTATCTATGTATTTTTTCCCCTGTTGGATTATATTTAAAATTCAATTTAAAAATGTAAAAAGTTTTAAAAATGGATGATTGTTGTTTCAAAAGCACAGAGTAATTGTGTTTAGTAGGCTAATCGTGATCTCAATATTGAACAAAATAATTGTGATAATGAATTTTGCCATAATCGAGCAGCTCTAGAATGCCCACACCACACCATCTACTTTTCACAGCCAAGTGTAAGACCGGTCAATAATTTAATGATGTAATGCTCTAACCATGTGCTTTGATGCAGGGCAGCAATTCAGGAAATTACTGAATAGGTCTGAAAATCATAGAACTTCCGATCCCTCCTAGAACCTTTCAGTTGTTGAAGCATGTTTGTCCCTTCTTGTGACGAGTGAAACACAAAGCAACCTGGGATGTTTTAGCCAATTTTGAGGGGACATTTCAAAATGCACTAAAATAAGGATTTGTATCATAGTGTAGGCTAATATACAGTAAGTTGTTATTTGGCCTAACGTCACACCAAAGATTCTAGAACAGTCTTTGCGTCACACTTACACACTTACGTCCCAACTCACACTTGAAAAATCACACACAGAGATCATATACACAAACTAGTTCACATCCCACTACGTCTGCGAGGGAATATGTAAACACAAGGCCAAGCATCCAGATGACGAATGTTTCTGGCCTTCTGGAGTTGCCAGATCCTACCACATCCTGTCCATAATATTCATTATATTTGTGTATTTTGTTGGTTTTGCGTGTGCCATATTATGCTTAAATCAATATATCACTCAATTAATCAATCAATCAATCAATCAATCAGTCACTCAATGTCTTTATCTATCTATCTCTGTATCTATCTATATATCTATCTATTTATCTGTCTATCTATGTATCTATCTACCTGTTTATCTATCTGTCTGTCTGTCTGTCTGTCAATAAGAGTAGTTAATGATGCCCTTAATTACAGTATATGGGCCGAAAACAAAGACTGCTGATTAACAGTATTTAAAGTATAACTTACCTATAGACTAAAGCTTAGCAACATTTCAAAAGGAGCATTGGATGTTGTGATGAGGACTCAAAAGGAAAGTATTGTCACAGGGGCTCAAAAGCATTAGAGACCAGCTATGTAAAATTTGAGTCGTAATTAGAATCAGATTTATTTGGCCAGTGTTATCCCTCTAGGTTCCCAGACAATCTAAACAATATACAGTACAACATATAGACGGTATACGGTGGCATCTGAGACCAAGTTGCTCTGAAACTGAGTCACATCTGAGACCAAATTGAGCTGGATGTGATCCAGACCACTCTGCAGCCAGGGGCAGTGCTCTGGTCGCAGCCCAGCGAAGATAGTAGAAGTATCCCATCTGGAAAAAAAACCCACATATGTGAGAATGCTGTTCATAGACTTCAGTTCAGCATTCAACACAATAATACCGCAACAACTCATCTGCAAATTTGACAAACTAGGATTAAGTACTTCACTCTGCAACAGGCTATTGGACTTCCTCAGTCAGAGGCCTCAAGTAGTGCGTGTTGGCAACAACATCTCAAGCAGCATCACACTGAGCACAGGGGTCCCTCAAGGCTGCGTGCTCAGTCCGCTGCTCTTCACACTGCTGACACACGACTGCACAACAACTCAAAACACAAATCACGTTATCAAGTTTGCGAACGACACAACCCTGGTGGGTCTCATCACCAAGGGAGACGAGACTCACTACAGGAAGGAGGTTGACCTTCTGACCACGTGGTGCAGGAACAACAACCTCCTGCTGAACGTCAACAAGACCAAAGAGATCATTGTTGACTTCCGGAGAGGTCACACAAGACCTCCCCTGGACCACCAACACTGCATCACTGGTGAAGAAAGCTCAGCGGCATCTCTACTTTGTGCGCAGACTTAAGCGGGCAAGTGCTCCACCACCCACTATGAGCACGTTCTACAGAGGCACCATTGAGAGCATCCTTTCCAGCTGCATCACTGTGTGGGGCGGGAGCTGCACTGACTACAACAGAAAAGCTCTGCAGCGCATAGTAAACACAGCTGGAAGGATCATTGGTGCCCCACTCCCCTCCTTGAAAGACATATACACCACCCGCCTCATCCACAAAGCAACCACAATTGTGAGCGATACAAGTCATCCAGCTCACAATTTGTTCAGCCTCCTGCCATCTGGGAAGAAGTACTCCACTCCCGCATCCCCTACTCCCGCTCCACTCCCGCACCACCAGACTCAGCAACAGCTTCATCCACCAGGCTGTTAGGATGTTGAACTCTCTCCCCTCAGTCACCAGGACATCAAGAAGATGACCCCCCCCCCCCCCCCCCCCCACCATGACTGTCTTCGCACTATCATGCCACTTGCACACTTCAGGAAACAAAAAAACTGTTACACTGATGCTGCTATGACCGAACTGTCTTTGCACTACCATGCCACTTGCAAACTTAATTTAAATGTCTATTTATTGGTGTGATATGTCTTAATGTTTGAAGCTATGTCTAGTTTTTAATTCTAGTCTAGTTTTTAACTACATGTCTTTGTCTTCACCGTGGGATGGAGGGAAACGTAATTTCGATTGCTTTGTATGTCTGGAACATGTCAAGAATCAACAATAAAGCTGACTTTGACTTTGACTAAGGTATGCATAAGTATGATGAGGAAACAGCTGAAATTATCTGCAGTAACCTTGCCATCAATGCTTAATGCACATTTAGTTTCATCCTAAACTGGATTTCTCAATATGTGTGTCAATATGCAGTAGGTGTACCATCAGGAAGTGGCTGCTTTCCTGGAAAAAACAGCATGTGACATCAACAGCTTGTGGCTACACTCAGAGCCTAGAGAGTTACTCTCTATCTACAGTATAAGGCTGTGGCTATACTATTAGAATACCTATGGGGAGAGAACCATTAGAGAATTGGTAATATTCCATGACATACCAATATTCCATTGGTAATATTCCATGTATGAGTAATACAGAAAATAGTTTGGACTGATATCTGTGCTGTTTGAAGAAATAAGGTGTCGTGTGAGAGAACAGGAAGTTGGTGTGTGGAGGGGAAGATGTGGAGGTGTTGGTTAATTGGTGGTATAACGATTTACACCATCAGAGGATGTGATGCAGTCTGTGTCAGTGAAATGCATGGGGTTAGTTTGTAATGCCAATATAGCCACTAGCTTACACATATTCCGCTCCTTCCTGTATAGTATGCCTCTCCATTCACTTGCATAGGAAAATAGCTGCCGATAAGCTCCCCAAAGTGCTTTGCAATATGGCTGCTGAGTGGAGGGACTTGCCTTAAAGGGCTTTAGTAATATGACATCTTCAGGTATCTGGGGGTGGGGTAGGGGTGCATAATGCCATCCATAAACTAATACCAGAATATTGAAAGTCTGTCCTGTCCATAGACAGTAAAAGAAATGGACGAACAGACTCCGTTGTTTTCAATGGGAGGGCACTGAGACAAATTGAACGTTTTTTTCAGTTGGCTTCCCATCGTACTGCGCAGACTCGCACTTTGAACTTTGTGACGTTAGCCATCGAACTGAATCTTGTAACTTGTCTGATAGATGGTTCACACAGAATTTTTCTCACACTTTTCTTCACCTTCAAAGTAATCAAAGTTAAACATTTATTTATGTATTATTATTACTGTAATATCATCCTCACAAGTGATATCAAGTCATGTTCATGTTGAAACGACCAGACATGACCATCTTCAAACACAGTCAACGCTAAAACAAAACAAAAAAGGTATAGCCTAATCTTCTTTCCACGTTTCCAAATAGCTTCTACTGTCAATCCATCTAAAACCTCTGAAAGGATTAACGTTAGTGCCATTTTCTTTTTATTAGTGCCATTTTTTTAATTTGGTTTACTTGCCTCTACGTAATGCTTTACCTTAACATACAATGGTCTTGTAGGCTACATAGCTTTGTTCATGATATGATTCATGAGGATATATGTTATATGAAGTTATAGGATTTCAAAAACAATCCTAAATGAATGGGCTTCTATGGGGGTTAGCGAAGAGATGGGTACACCAGCTCAACTGGTGTTTCAGCTTCCAGGAATTCGCCTGCCCCCTTGGTCCTGTCCCCTCAGATGCTCCCCTTCAACGAAGTATCCAATATCTCATAACATTTTCCCATAATCCTACACAGGCAATAGTAAGCAGTTAGACACATTTGTATTCAAATATTTAGTTATATTGCACACAGTTGACTGGATATTCAACTATCAGGGCCAAGTGTGTTCACCCCTAGACATGAGATAGCTGCATCTGATTCCATGGAGCTGCCAGCTGGATCAGACAGGAAGCAGGCGGATCTATCTGGCAACAGTGCGATGACGGTGCACGACAAGGGCTGGGTCCACATCTGATCCATATCACACCTGAGCCAGACTTACCTGACTCCATACCCCACCTGAGCAAGACTTACCTGCTTTGATTAACATGGGCTGGGTCCACATCTGATCCATACCACACCTGAGCCAGACCTACCTGACTCCAAACCCCACCTGAGCAAGACTTACCTGCTTCGATTAACAAGGGTGTGTGTCAAGTAATGCGGCACGTCACAAATGCTTCATACAAATGTGAGTTCCGTGTGAGTACACCGGACTTTTTCCTCATCATTCTACACACAATGCTCCAATCAGGTGTTTGGAGTGTTTTGTAAATTGATAAAAGACTGAAATATTCCATTTACATACAGTAGGTATTCAGACCCTTTGTTATGACGCTTGCAATTGAGCTCTGGTGCATCCTACTTTTATCAATGGTCCTTGAGATGCCTCTGCAACTTGATTGGAGTCCACCTGGGCCTAAAAGAATTCATTGGATATTATTAGGAGGCACACATCGGTCTATGTAAGGTCTCAGAGTTGATGGTGTATGTCAAAGTGAAAACCAAGCCACAAGGTCGAGAGAATAGGACCTGTGAGACAGGATTTGTCTCAAGACACAGATTTGGGGAAGGACACAAGAACATTTCTGCAGCATTGAAAGTGCCTAAGAGCACGGTAGCCTCAATCATTCGCAAATGGAAAAGATTTGGAACAACCATGAGCAATATACAATATATATGAGCGAAGAAGTATAGTGCTTATGCAAGAGGGAGAAAGTGAAACACATTGTCACTTGTGTGTGAGCTCAGCATGTCCATGTTATTACCTGTTAATGGTTCACTTCAGACAGTATATGTATAGAATAGATAGTGTGTGTAGGTGCATCTTGAGCAGGTGTTTCTTGAGGGAGGGGGATGGGAAACAACTGGCACTAACTTTACCATAGTGCTGTGGTATCTGTTGTATCTTGTCATCTCTTTTAACAACTCACCTGCAGAATGGCACAGGATATAAACAATTAGCAGCAGCTTACAATATGCCCTGTCAACAAACAGCTCTCACAAGTCCTGAAATTCCGGTGACTTTTCATAAGGTGTGGTTCGTGAGCTCAGAGGAAACGGTCGTAGATGGAATTTCACCCTGAGGAAGTCAAAACAGGATGTGATGCGAAAAGGGTTGAACAAAACAATGGACTACACACTAGTGTGCAAGAGTGTAACATTACAGTGTTTGTCTCCTCTACTTTAGTCTCCTCGGGAAGAAGAGACGCTGGTGAGTCTTCTTGATCAGGGTAGAGGTGTTGAGAGTCCAAGAGAGGTCCTTATATGGACACCCAGAAACTTGAAGCTGGTGACCTCAGTCCCGTTGATGAGAATGGGGTTGTGTGTGCTTGCTTTAGGGCCAATCTCAATTCTCTATTTTACCCCTTCCCCTTCCCTCTTCCCCTTAGTTTTGCGCGTGCACGTGAGACGAAGGGCTATCTCAATTCTCATTTCGATCGAGGGGTAGGGATAAGGGCAAGGGGTAGATACCCCTTAAAACCAAGTAAGATCGGGAGCTTACTTGAAACCGAGGGGTAAGAGAAATACCCAACATACAACGCTCACACCGGAAAAATAAGCACACCGAGAGATTCATTGACATGAAATGTTGGCATTAATAAGGATTATAAAATTAAAATGGTAATTGTTTTATGCTGCATTCAATCTTGTGACCATATATTGAAGGTCCTGTTCTTCATGAGGAAGTTTTCAAAAATCGCTGTTTTGTGAATGTTAACAGCACATCATTATTTGCGCGAATGTCTCGCATTTTACATATCCATGTCTGATACCCCGCGAATTGGCAGCATCCCATGTCAGAAATGTAAAGTCCAACAGCAGCTAAATTCGCTGAACTTTTTTACCGCTCGTCTGATATGAATGCAGGCCTACTCCTGCCGACTCATCGCATAGGCTATTACAGGTAGCGATTGCTTCTGATGTCAAGTAACGACCATTTGGATATTATTGTAAAATATCGAAGGAGTTGTGGGATGTTTACATAGCAAACTGCATGTTTATTTTGTCCCCCATCCCTGTTTCATTCACCCGGACCAGAAGGTAGGCTGCGAACGAACATAGGCACGTTCTGCTGTTGTTGAAATAATTCCTGAACGGTTTTATTCCGAGCTGAAAATGCAATGATAGCCTATTTGACAGAAGACAGGTTGCTAGTGACAAAATATTAGCTTTCAGTGTGGTACGATCTCTGTAAATTACGTTAATTCAAGTGTTTAAATCATCCCGCTCTCCCTTATGGTTGGCTAGTGGTATCTAATTTCCAAGGGGAATATTCTTCACCCCTATGTCTTGCCACTCGGTTTCGAGGGACAAGGGCTAGGGGTAAGATGAAGGGATAGGGGAAGGGCAAGGGGTAAAACAGAGAATTGAGATTGGCCCTAGACTTGCTTAAGTCCACAGTCCCCAGCTCTTTGGTCTTCTTGGTGTCAGGTTGTTGCAGTGCACCACAATGTTAGGTGCTGGGCCTCATCGGCAGAGCAAGAGGTGGCTTCGGGGGCTCAAGCCCCCAATCTTTTTTCAAAAGCCCTGAATCTTTTTTTTTGTATGTTTTCAATTTCCAACTATTCTAATTTCTAATTTAACTTCCCCTCAGTTTCTCTTAATGTTACAAAATGTACTATTACTGAGCACATATCCCTTATTTTCAAAGCCCAATACTGACAGATACAGTAGGCTAATCTGATTTCCCACGCGATGAGTTTAGGCAATGCCAGAGCTGTGTTGAGATGAGGTTTATGTCATTAACCAGTACTGGCAGGAAAGTTCAGAGCAAGTTTAAACATGAGTTACACAGAGTGGCCATAAAACGTGAGGGAACATTGATGTGTTCTCCATTTTTAATTTGAGGAACGTAATCAATTGCGGACGTACACAGACAGCTACAGACTCAGAGCGCATAGGCTAGGCCTATTACTTTCACTTTCTAGAGTGCGCATTCATTACGTGAAAGATGCTTCATACCAAAACAACGATCAAACCTCAAATGTATCATGACTATGCCTATAGACCCTTCTTGAAAGACCTAAAACTATCATTTTACACAGTGTAGTGCCAGTCACCTTGAGTCTCACATTTTTTAAGTCTCAATGTGTCCATTAGTTTACACAGAATTCACTAGAAGTCATTATTTAAGGGGTATTTTTCAAAATTTTCTGCGGGGGGGTGGGGGGGCCATGCCCTCGGACCCTCCTAGCCTTCTTGTGTGTGACACTGGGCTAAGCCCCCAATGTTTCAAATGTCTGGCTCCACCCCTGCTGGACCTCCTCCCTGTAGGCCGTCTCATCGTTGTTGCTGATGAGACCAATCACCGTAGTGTTGTCTGCAAACTTGACAATGGTGTTAGAGCCATGTACAGGTTTGCAGTTGTAGATGAAGAGGGAGTAAAGGAGATGGCTCAATACTGAAAACAATGTTAAAACCAAAATGGCGGTGCGAACGCATCGCGACGATCTGTCCCAGATTTTGAGAATTAGTAGTAATATGCTTGTTTATCTTCGGTAAAAAACAGTTTAGCATACAGATCGCACAACTGACATTGGACACTTTGGACACTGCTGCATCAAATCTTTGAAAAAAATCAGACCTGGGTCTGATTCAGGACCACATATGGAAGTGGTCTAAATCTGATCTGATCTGATTTCTGGGCAAGATTTAAGTGTTCACACTACTTCTGAAGTATAAGTATAAGTATAAGTATATATACTTTTTTGATCCCGTGAGGGAAATTTGGTCTCTGCTTTTAACCCAATCGGTGAATTAGTGAAACACAAACAGCACACAGTGAACACACAGTGAGGTGAAGCACACACTAATCCCGGCGCAGTGAGCTGCCTGCTTCAACGGCGGCGCTCGGGGAGCAGTGAGGGGTTAGGTGCCTTGCTCAAGGGCACTTCAGCCGCGGCCCACTGGTCGGGGCTCGAACCAGCAACCCTCCGGTTACAAGTCCAGAGTGCTAACCAGTGGGCCACGGCTGCCCCAAAGAAGAAGTCTGAAGAAGATTTGAACCACTTTTGCCTGCAGTCTGACAACACTATATGGCTACTTGCCAAAATGAGAAAAGGATACTTCACGAGTCTTACAGTTATTTGGTTACCCTTTTATGCATCTGCTGAGAAAACTATGCTAAAGCTATGCTAAAACTATGCTAACTGTACTAATAACTATACTGATAACTATACGCATTGTTTAGTTTTGGCCGGTAAAAATATGTCTGACTGGTAATTTCATCTACCAGCCCCTTTGGCTATAGGCCAAAAAGTTATTTAGACCCCTGGTTGTGTGTGTATGTGTATTTGTGTGTGTATGTATACATACAACCAGGGTTCGAAATATAGACACACCAACACACACACACACATGGGTTGGTGTGTGTTTGGGTGTGTGTGTGTGTGTGTGTGTGTATGTGTGTGTATATATATATTATATATATTTGTGTGTGTGTGGGTTGGGGTTAGTGTTGGTGAGTCACATCCTCTGTAATCAGTGGTCAAAGGTATTATGCAAATGACTGTAAAAAGCATTATTTATGAAAAGCATCAACAGCAATAATATATCGCAATGAAAGTTGTTATCTTCAGCATTTCAGAGGTGGGCTTACTGTTGAAATTCCTGCTTTTCACAGAGACCCTGCAGAGCCAGCACTATTGAAGTTTCACTTCTGCTTTTGACCACCCTCGGGTGACTGAAGATTTTCCTACCAACGCAAACTCCAATGTGTCCAACAACACAGAGGGAAACACACACATTTAGACTGTGTGTACGAAATGGAAAAAAAACATTCTGCCTTTTAAGATACAGCGGGGGAAATAAGTATTGAATGCGTCAACATTTTTTTCAGTAAGTATACTTCCAGTGAGGCTATTTGCATGAAATATTCACCAGACATTAGTATTAACTCAGGTAATCCACCCATTAAGTAATTTGTACCATTCGCGGATTGTCTGCTGCAACAATTAGCTTCCACTGAAATCAGTGGAAATGGCTACACCAGACGTGATGGCAGCACATACATTCGAGAAAAATACACCAGTGTTGTAAAACTATTACGACGCTCCACAAACATAGTGCTTTACTTGCGAACCCGGTGTAGCCCGGGCCTGAGGCTGCACTGTGACTACTGAATTACACACCACAACTTTGAAGCTATTGACTGTACTGAACTTCACACAACCGCTCTTAGTGCTGATTCAGACTGGGTGTGTGGCGTGAGCGTGACAGCTGCGTGGCAGGTCCGTTTTTATTTTGGCTCCCATGTTAACAGGATAGACCTTGCACACCGCCTGCGTGACACGCATGTCTCAGGAGCAGCTCGAGTCGCGCCGAAAACGTGCGCATGCTAGAAATAGGACCGATGCCTATTTTTCAGGCGACACGCATTCAAAACAGAAAGTGTATAGTATATATACTTTTTTGATCCCGTGAGGGAAATTTGGTCTCTGCATTTAACCCAATCTGTGAATTAGTGAAACACAAACAGTACACAGTGAGGTGAAGCACACACTAATCCTGGCGCAGTGAGCTGCCTGCTACAACGGCGGCGCTCGGGGAGCAGTGAGGGGTTAGGTGCCTTGCTCAAGGGCACTTCAGCCGCGGGCCACTGGTCGGGGCTCGAACCGGCAACCCTCCGGTTACAAGTCCAGAGTGCTAACCAGTGGGCCACGGCTGCCCAAAGAGATGCTTTAAAGCTGCTGTTGGCAAGTCTGACAGATTGAGGGAACATTTTTAATGTTTACAACTCTCATGCTTCTCCCCCACTATCGAACACCCTCTCATCGAGTTTGTGCTCGTCAGTGCGCACCAGACTGCACCAGACTGTGATTGACAGTCAGATCTCACACAGCCCTGCTCTGATTGGACCAGAAGAACCGGGAGCTGTGGATTTTTGCAAAACAAGTAACAGGCTCAAGGTGGAGGTAGAAGTGCGTTTTTTTTTTCTAAAACCGGCTTATTTATGTTGTTCTGTCAGAGCATAGTGTCAGTTTCAGTGAATATAATCAAAAAATTCTTGCCAACTGCAGCTTTAATAGGCAGAGAGGCCGCCGCCGCAGTGCAGTGTCAGACACGTTTCTGGTGTAGACATAGAAAATGCCACGCAGCCAGCCACAACTGACACCCAACAGACATGCCACGCACCCAGTCTGAATCAGCCCTTAGGCTGTCCGTCTACTGAACTACACCCTGACAGGGACGTGTAACTGAAGAGTTACATTCGCGGAGTGTCTGCTGCAACAATTAGCTTCCACTGTAATCAGTGGAACTGGCTACACCAGACATGATGGCAACGACAGGAAGGAATAGGCCTAAAAAACAAATAGGAAGAAAGAGAATAGATTGCAACACTGATAATATAGAAGAATAGTTATTGCGAAATCCTGTAAAGAGAACTGGTTACTTTAAGACCCTCATAAGTCATGAGAATCAAATCCATTCATAAACACACCCAGATTTGTTGGCCTTCCCGTATAGATGGTAAACAGTGACACACCTTAAATATCTTGGAAATGGGGACAAGTTCATATCGTTGTTAAATCCTGGAAGTGTGGTTGCCTTTAAGTTAATAATCCACTAGGTCTCCCTCTGGAGGAGGCGAGGAAACATACCATGTATGCTGTAATCTTAGGTGCATGTCCATAGTAGGCCTACTCTTTGTGGGCGTTCTCTGCAGTGTACAAAATGTTCCATAGGAAAAGTTCTGCAAGAAAAATCCTACATCAGTTAAAGTAGAAAGAGCAAAATGTAGTTAAAGGTGTGATGGAAAACAAATGTTTTAATGCTTTATGTGGTTCTCACAGAACAATATCGGTTATCTACTGTATGTATGTTTGTGTGTGTGTGTGTGTGTGTGTCTGTACTGAGACAAAAACTCATACTCCTTTTGAGTTTCAGAAGACAAGACAAGATCAGGTAGATTTGATGGATATGCCTACTATCTTGAGGGAAATGTATGTCTTTGATACACAGACACTTTATTGTGCCTTCCAACATTAACTTCCCACTGAAACATGAATGGTGTTTGTGCTTGTGATCAGTGAACAGACCTCTGAAGTTCGCAGACAAAAAGGACCCAAAAGCTGCCGTCTCTGCCCATATAAGGAGATGTGGATTTCGCAACTTCAGTGGTCTATGGAATCAGACTGTGAGTTGTCTGTAGGGGGTTTTAGTGTAACAGAAGTGAAACCTCCGACATGAAAGTGGCATGGATATCATAAAGCCTTGTCATAAATCCTTCTGACCAAAGTCTAGAAATGAAAGCAGTGGTTCAGGGATCTGTAGATCATGAGATGATCAGTGGGAGACGAAAGAAGAAACACAAATCTGCTCTCAGTTTTCGGGCCTTTTTCTCTAATCTTTGATTTGTGGTGAGATAACTGATCATTTGAACATTTATATTGGCTGCTCAACTGTCCTGATCAATCAATCGATTTGTTGTCATGGAGCTAACAGGGCCAGGAATAGCATTGCTGGTTTGCCCACTTTAGGGTAGAATGGGGCGGTAGTGTAGTGGTTAAGGAGCTGGGCTAGCATGCAGTAAACTGAAAAGTTGTGGATTAAAATCTAAATAAATAAATAAGAATGATAACCTGGAAATCTGAATGAAAACCTGGCATTACTGGTTTTCTCTTCTATCCCTTACATTAAAGGTATTCTATGCAGTTTCAGGTATTTTGGCAATTGTAGAACTCCCCCTAGTCGCAATATATTTATATTTTACTCTGCCATTATAATAGCCTACTTCTAGTGGCTTGTTCCCCCTGTACACAATGTCAATGACAATGTCGGCTGGCTCTCTTGTTAATGACTCACTGTGGCTATGCTGTATGACTGGTGAACAGTTCCCCTATTAAGTTTGTTTACTATCAAATTGGCTTCGTAAAGGTTACATTAAAGATCTCATGCCATTAAAATCTAATTTTTCCTGTTGTTTTTAATAACATAGGTCAAATTGAGTTTGTGACCTGTGGTAATTTTGAAATCTATATGCTGTTTGTCTGCTGTATGCCAAATGAAAGGAAAAGGCAGACAAATTGAGCCAATCTGGATAAGCGGTCATTGCTATATAGAACTGCCTAATTATTATTCATTATCCTGCCCACTTGGTTGGTTCTTAACCACCCACAGAAATTCTGACAGAATCTAGATTGCTTTAGTGCTACAAATAGTTGCAGATGGAATGTTGCTGCACGTACATTTAGGGGAAAGATGACTGGATATAATGGAAACCTATGCAGCTGCATCGAAGTGGGGAATGAAAAGGGCTTATACTTACTAAATCTTTAAAGGGACACTAGGCAACGTTTTCGTGTTAATTAATAATCTTCGTAAGTCGGTATATGGTTAAATGACTCATTACGGGGCGAATGAAGGCTCTCTCGCCCGCCCCTACTGCCTGTAGGAAGAATATCCCACTTGAAAGTTCGGTGTATCCTACCCGCCGAACTTCAGTCTCACAAAGTCTCAGACATCGCGAGAAGCAGGATCAGTTTACATCCTGCATCCCCAGCACAGAGGCAGGCTAACGAAACGCTAGCGATTGTTGCAAACGTGTGTATAATGGCAGAGCTTGCGAATAAGCAGTGAAAACCCTTGATGGAAGATGCAAAGAAAAGGAAAAGAGCTTCAGACCGAGCGAGGGCTCGCACACGTATCGACACATACAGACTATAGGGGGAGCTTCGTAGAGAAAAAGCATCAGGCTTGCCTGGTATCCCTTTAAACAAACATGAATAAAAGGCACAAAATAAGGTTAGTGTAAGAGTTATCTGTGTGTTTGTGGGATTTAGGTGACCATTATGGAGTGTCACGAATGTAGGCTAGTCACAGCTAAGCTGCCTGTGGCTGACTGTATTAGTTTGGCAAGCTTAAAGGCCCCCTATGCAACTTAATAAAACAGTTTGGAAATCACTGGTTAAATAACCTGTTCTGGTGAGAATGGCGGATTACCCTGCTCCCCCTACTGTCTGGTAGCAGAGTCTGAATCAGAAAGTCTTGTGAGAAAGCAAAAATGAACGAGCAACACAAATGCTTAAAATTCTCTGGACATATACACTCTCCCCTCAAGCACTGGTTAGCCATGCCGGCTAGTTATAAGATGGTTTCATTTTTTAGATGTTTATCATGGCAGAGCCAGAGAAAAGACAAAAGAGACGGTTGTGAATTATGCACCCCAAAGCTGTAGGGGGACCTCCGTACAGAAAAATGAGACAACAAAAGTGAGAAATCAGCAAAGAAATTACTGGAGTTACAGAACAACCCTTTAACTTTCCCTCTCTGTGTAAGGGATATCACAGGTTAGACACGTAGGATTGCAGCTTAGCTTGTAGGAAGCTGTCAGCTTTTAAAATCATACCCTTCCTAAAAGGGGAAGTGTGTCGTAGGCCTTGCTGCTCCACCATGGTGTTGTTGAGATCCAAAAAGTGAGGCTCTGGCAGCCTGCACTCCTAATGGAGGGTTGAACGAGTTGAGGAAATGATGGAAATTGAACAGTTGCTCTACAGAGCCTGAGAAAAATGAAAAACAGATTGATGACAATGTATTTCCCATACTGAATCCACTCTCTTAAAGTAAAAGAGAGATAAGATAACATGGTTATTGTATTTAGCAGACGCTTTTGTTCAAAGTGACTTACAGAAGAACTTACAGACTTAAAAAAGTTGATAAGCCTACATTAAGTGAATATAGTAATAATAACAATAATATCAATATATGAAATATCCATAATGAAAATAAACAAAAAACATGATTATATACAAACCATAACTCTAAGAATGAATGAATGAATGAATTAAATAAATAAGTGCAAGTTGAATAGATAAGTCTTTAGACCCCTCTTGAAATACCCAAAACTATTGCAAACCTTTGTAAGTTAACTCAAGAGCCCTATGACATTGTTTTGTTAGGAGAATGAAGCCATACAGCTCTTACTCTGAGTTAACTTACCCAGGTTTGTCACTAAACCACGTCCTTGGAATACCCCCCAGGTGACCTCTCCCTGATTGTCAAACAGATAGATAGATAGATAGATAGATAGATAGATAGATACTTTATAGATAGATACAGGCCTCAATTCATGAAGCTAACCAGCCAATTAGGCTACCCTATCCTGACCATGCGGGGAATGTACATGCTGCCTTTGCGCATCCAGCGCAATTACAAATATTAAAATAACAAAAATCATGATGTGCATTAACAACAGTGTGAAACATAAAACAACATGAAACAAAATAACAAGCCAATGTGCACCTAGTCCATACCTATCAACATTTAGCTTTCCAAAAACGGGAGATTTTTTTTCGGGGGGGGGGGGGGTAACCTTACCATTAGGCTACCTTACACATGCTATGTATCCACCAGCTGCCTGCCTGCAGCCTACTTCCAAAACTCCAAAGCTGCTTGCTGTCAGATTTGGTTCCAAGGGCACAAGTTCAGTGTATCAACAACACTCAATAACAGTTTATGTGATGTGTTACTCAATTAAATTCCCAACAATTTCACAACAGCTAGTTCTGGAGTGGGCCATTCAACTAGCCCGCTTGCTTACGACGAGACTCAGGCTGCGCAGTCGGCACCCGCTTCCTTATTTGGGTTTTGAACCTGGCAACCCAAAACCCAAATAAGGAAGCGGGTGCCGCAATATATTGCGACTATGACAAAACGGTTGAAATTGAAACTAAGTGATCGTGTATGTGTAGGGTGTATTTCATACACAATCTGGCAACCTGAATGGATCAATGATTTTAAAATGAAGTTTGATGGCCATGCAAATTACGTGAGTTTTCCGGGAGAAATAACAAAATGGGAGGGTGCTGGGAGATGACCTTGAAATACGGGAGAAACCCGGGAAAAACGGGAGTGTTGACAGGTATGACCTAGTCTTGTCCTCTTGCCAAAGATGATGTAAATTTAAAAATAGTGCATGTGGGTCACATTGTCATATGTACAATGACAACAGGTTTGAATCACAATCCAAGAGAAGAACACAGGCCCAGTATATAATCCAATCAATCAGTTTTTAAATGAAACCAATGATGTAGATGAACACTTGAAAATTCCATAGTCTAAACATAATACAATGTTACAACCAAATCTGATTCTTGAACACTTTTATTTTGAAAGCAAAGCACAAAGTATACAAAACAGATCCATCATTTACAACACAGCAGGTCATCTAAATGCAACTATATTATCACTTCTGGAGGACATCCGAGTTACATTAAAAACACGATTAGAGATTTATGACATGTTACTCTGTGTCAATGCTCCTTCCACATGCAGTGTATGAAAGTTACCCATGGACAGTATTTGCTGTTTGCTTTGCAAAGTCATGGTTGATTATATGGTAGATTCATGGTAAATTGTAGATCATTCAGAAATTCAGAATCAGAAATCAATCAGAAATTGTAACAGAATATGCAGAATAATAAATAAACACCATACATAAATAAATAAATAAATAAAAACAAAGGAACTTCAGCCCACACAAAAATTCCATAAATACAAATGAATAAAATGACATCCACAGGAATTCAATATGAACTTCTACTTAACTTGCTGTTAGGTAATACAATTTGTATTTACTATGACAAATTAAATTTCCCCAAATATAAGGTTGGAAATCCATCCCAGTGAGTTTAAGGACTCTGTTCTGAACCCTTCAACTCTGCTCAGGTTTTTAAAAAACACCCAGACTAAAGGCTGCACATTGTACATACTGTCTGGGTGTTTGGTATATAGTGGCAGAAATGGCCATTTCACACAAGTGTGAAAGACGTCAGGCGGTCCGGGACATCCTGACTCTGGCACATGTCCACTCGCTGTCCATCAGTGTAAGACGTACTGATGAAGTAGCCTTTATACTTCACTGACTCGAAGCTGGTCACTGTTTGTCCAGAGACCGTCTTGTTGAACAGGAATCGCTTCATGTCGCCACTGATGCTCTTCAGGTCTTCCTTTTTCACCACCTAAAAACACAAAAGAAAGTATTTAGATAAAAAAAAGTTCCACATTGTTTCTGATTGCCAGTCTGGTGTTTCATGGGAGAGGACAGATCATATGGAAAGAGGGAGCCGTCACAGGACCACTCAGATGTGGATGTTTGTTGTTTTATTTCAGTGCAGCAAAAACACTAACGTTTCGATGGAATATGATAGATAGATAGATACTTTATTGATCCCCAAGGGGAAATAAAAGAATTAGTTAGTCCATCTGGGAAGATGGAATACCTATCGGAATGTTAGAAGATCTGGGAAGATGGCATACCCATGGAAACGTTAGCTGTACTGAGACAACAAACATCCACGTCTGTGTGCTCCGATGATTTCACTGAGCTTGTGAGATACACCACAGACATGAGTCATGACAACTAAGTAAGAAGAGAATATAATGTCTTCTTATATGTCAGGCACAGTGATAGCTGAATGTGTGTTGTGTTTGAATTTACTGTACCTCTAAGCCTAGAACAGGTTTCCCAGAGGAAGACGTGCATGAGAGGTAGAGGTCTTCTCCCACCCCCAAGGCAATAGGTCGGCCTTTGTCAGGTGTGACCGAGGGTTTGTATGTAGTCAGTTCCAGTTGGACTGCAAGCCAAAGAGGAAACAGGTGTTAAAAGCTTTGAATGGCCACTGAACATGCCACCCACTTCACCAAGTCAAGATGAGTAAAGAGTAAAATCAACACTGCTTAACCAAATTCACAGAAATGTTTTACAAAACAACACTGACAAATAATGACATGAGCTGTGCCGTCCTACGCAACGTAGGTTACATGTGTACAATAAAGACCAAAACATTAAAGAATCATGCTTTGTAAAACTACTATGACTTTCAGAAAGACTGTGAGGTTGGTACCAGTGGAACCGGGTTCCGTGTGATGCGTTCTGCTGAGTACTCACCCCTTCTGCTCTTGTTCCCACTCTGGAGGGTGATGGCCTGCAGCTCCGTGGTGATTCCTTTACTTAGAACCAGGAACTTGTTTCGAACATCACAGATGAAGGACTTTTGCTGCGGTTGTTCAGACGAGTCATAGTGGTCAGCAGCATTTGTTGTTTTTTGATGGACTGTTGGTGTCACATACTCTGAAAGATGATGAGTGGCATATGATGAGATGTATCAAGGCACATCACTGGAAAACTTAGTTAGCAGATACTGTATTTCTAGAGCCCTTATGTTCTAGAATGATTTGCTTGGAATTCCTTCTTTCAGAGGCTCAGCTAGTGTTTACTGTTCATCTATATCTCATCTTCCTCAGATCAAGGTGCTAGTACATTGTAAGAAGACCTGCTATTGAAATCTCTGGGGTTTATTTTTGAATTCACAATCTTTTGAAGGCAAGCTTTGGAGGCGCCAAAAGTCAAATTACCTTCCACCACATTCTCAAAGAAAATGTTGCACAGCTCCTCGTCTGAGAATTCAGTGCCCTGCAGCTTCTGGGTTTTCTTTAAACGGTGCAAGGCAATGACGAGGTTTACCACCTGCCGCATGTTATGAGGCTCATCAACCACCTCTATGTCGATTCCTGAATGTTGGTCACACTCTGCATCGTGTTCTTTGATCTGAAAAAACACACATACACACATTAGCTACAGAATACACAAACATTAGTCCACAGATTTATTAATTTTGTAAATATGAATTTCAATAGCTGGCATCAGTAACAACAATAAGGTGTCATACTGATAGCCTACATTAATTAGAAAGTCTGTATTTGTGTGAAGACATTAAATGACTCACCTTGATCGTTGATTCAGCTTCCACAGAGTCGGGTTTGTAGCTGTTGCAAAAGTAAAAACAATGTCCATTAAGGTGTAAAATGCAGGGAAGAATTAAAAAGTGAAATAGATATTAGAGTGAAATTATATTAGCTACTTTAGGCTACATGCATTCCAGGACCACTCTGATATTTGAGGATTATTGTAGCGACAAACATGGGTATCTCAAGCTAACAAGCCACTTATCTTGAGATGTTAATTACAAAAATGGTTATCTTGTGAGAACCCGTTACATATATTGAGATCTCAAGAAAAAAATATAGGTGTCCTCTAGAGACTTTTGTAAACAAACTCTAAACAATATATGTATGTTCAATTTTGCATTAAAGATATATCTAACCTTTCCAAAGCTGCAGCCAAATTGAAATACACGTCAGCCATTATGCTAAAAAAAATGGAAAAAGAAAAAGTTTAATCTCCAAACAACTGTGACATTAGGATTGTTAATGTATAATAATGACATCTCAATTTGTCATAATGTCATCTTACCGGTTAGTAGGATGAGGATATGCTCCTTTAGATATTTCTTTTTATATGTTGATGAATCGTTGTCTCAGAATGTTCTGAGTATCACACACAGAGTCTTGCTTTTATAGGATTGAGCTGGCAAACCCCTGAAGTGAAAAAAAAGTCAAAAATTGCAACATCTTTTTAATAAGCCCATACAACTCTTACGCAATTACAAGAGGAAGTATTAATGTTGCAATAGCTGTATGCACCTTAAAAGTATTTTAAAAGATTTACACAGAACTTTTACACGAAGATTAAACATAATCTTCATCGCACCTTATACCTGAACGTGTTGCCTCAGGTGTGTTTGAATGCAAAATAAGCAATTGTATAAACATTCCCCCCTTTCAAGTCAGAATTTAGTAGATGCACTTGTGGTCGCAATTAAAGCATGGAGTCTGCGTGGATAGGTCCCAATTAGTCTTGCACATCTGAATACTGCAATTTTACTCAATTTTTCTTTGCAAAACTACTCAAGCTTTGTTAGGTCATGAGGGGATTGAGTGTGAACAGCTCTTTTCAAGTCCAGCCACAGATATGAGGTCTGGGCTTTGACTTGGCCACTCCAGAATTCACCTTTTTGTCTTTAAACAATTTCTGTGTAGTTTTCGCTGTATGCTTCGGCTCTTTGTCTTGCTGGAAAGTAAATCTTCCTCTAAGTCGCTTCTCTTGCCAACTGAATCAGATTGTCCTCCCGGCTTCCCATATGTTTTGCTGAATATTTATGCAATTGCTTATTTTGCATTATATTTTTTAATTTTTAATTAACATTACTGTGTAGAAATCTGCTGTTACTTTGACATGAATGAGGGGTTTCTTGTAAATTATTGTAAAAAAAATGACAAATTAAATTGATAATGGAATCATCATTCCATTTCTAAAAGCAGTAAAAGGGGAAATATCCAAGCGGGTGAATACTTTTTAGGCATTGTAAACTGTAACTGTAAGGCTTATTTACAGTTTTTTGTCTGTCAATTAATAAGTGTTGTCTCTATCATATAAACAAACATATGAAACAAATTAAAAACTTAATTTGAACTGGAATTTGACACTACAGGTCCAAATTGTCCACAGATCTCTGATCTCAGACATCTCATTTTGTTCAGAATGGTTGTCAGAAGATCACATTTTTTTTGTGGGTAGGTCTTGCTTAATTTGAGACCCACATTTGAGCCCCTGTGTGTATATTATCCATGGACTTTGTTTGTTTGTTTACCCATGTAAAAACTCTAAAGTGTCTTTGAGTGTCTAGAAAAGCACTATAAAAAAATACATGTTTTATTATTATTATTATTATTATTATTATTATTATTATTAAGGCCCGAGCACCGACGGTCCCGGCCTTGCGCACCGAGAGGTGCGAAGCCCTATTGTTTTTGAAAGGATTATTATTATTATTATTTGTTCACCTTTTTGCTATTTTTGAGGTGGTTAACATGGATGAAAAGTCTTGGAATTTGGCACACACATCTGGTATCACAATGGCTACATAGGCATAACGGCTTGGCCCCTAGCATGGCACAGGGACTCAGTAGCACCTCCTTAGGTGATTGATCCAGTGGTTGGCACATACTTTCAGCTAGACACACCAAATTTGGTTGGTGTGTGTATCTCCCCAAGATGAACAACTTTCGTATGTACAATGCATAAGCCACGCCCAACAGGAAGTGAGGTATTTGGGATTTTGTGCGGACTAAAATGTGATGAATTGTGATGCCAAAAGAGGTGAAATTTGGCACACACATCAAGAGGTACCATGAATACACAGGGGAAAAGCCTTGGTACTGGGCTTGGCCCAGGAACTCCATATACAGTTTTAGATACACACACCAAATTTGGTGGGCGCATGTAACTCCCAAAAACAAACAACTTTTGTATTAACATGCCATTAGCCACGCCCACAGGAAGTGATAATTGGGATTTTGTGTGTTGTGGACATGATCAATTTTAACATACTCCTCCTAGACGGTTGCTCCGATTCATGTGAAAGTTGGTATACATGATGCCAATATGCTTCTTATTCTAAATGGAGAAGCTTTTTTTGATATGTTGTAATTTGATGAAATGGCGAAACTATGAATTTTAATACCCTTCCACAAAAACAATAAATGTGTCTTAATTCACCATGCATGGCTTGCAATGTTAAATTTCACAGGTTATTGAATACCATGGTAATGACAATATTCACAAGCCCATAATCCAGCCACCCAATGGGCCTGTCTGGCATAGCGCCACCACCTGGCCAAGCAGGAAATGTGCCAGAAATAGACAATGCCTTAACTGATTAATCTGAAACTTTATAAAATATTGGATATTATTGTGATGATATTCACATGTGTAATTCACATGCCTAGCATAGCGCCAGCATCTGGCCAAGCAGGAAATGTGGCAGAAATGTTCTATGCTTTGAATGAATGGTCTGAAAATTCTCAGGTTAATAGATATTATGATTATGATGAAATCCAGACAACCAATGGGCCTGCCTGGCATAGCACCACCACCTGGCCAAGCAGGAACATGTGCCAGAAATTGGTACTGCCTTTATTGATTTATCTGAAACTTTACAAAATATTGGATATCATTATTGTGATGATAATCACATGTGTAATTCACATACCTAGCATAGTGCCACCATCTGGCGAAGCAGGAAATGTGCCAAAAATGTTCAAGGCTTTGATGGATTGATCTGAAACTTTACAAAATATTGGATATCATGATTATAATAACATTCACATGTGGAATTCACATGCCTAGCATAGCGCCACCATCTGGCCAATCAGGAAATGTGCCAAAAATGTTCAATGCTTTGACTGATTGATCTGAAATTTTACACAAAATTAGATATCATGATGATTATATTCATATGTCTTATTAACATGCCTTGCATAGCACCACCAATTGGCACGAGAAGGAATGTGTTTTTTCCACGTCTGTTGGGTATCACAATCAGATGCATCATTAATCAGATTAGGTGTATATGATATCCAAACACCCAATATGCCTACCTAACATAGCGCCACCATCTGGCAAACCAAAATCAGAAATGTTCTTTGCATAAAATGAATGGTCTGAAATTTCTCAGTTTAATGTATATATATAGTATAAGTATAGTATATATACTCTTTTGATCCTGTGAGGGAAATTTGGTCTCTGCATTTATCCCAATCCGTGAATTAGTGAAACACACTCAGCACACAGTGAACTGAACACACAGTGAGGTGAAGCACGCACTAATCCCGGCGCAGTGAGCTGCCTGCAACAACAGCGGCGCTTGGGGAGCAGTGAGGGGTTAGGTGCCTTGCTCAAGGGCACTTCAGCCGTGGCTACTGGTCGGGGTTCGAACCGGCAACATTCTGGTTACAAGTCCGAAGCGCTAACCAGTAGGCCACGGCTGCCCCCAAATCATATATTATGATTATGATGACACCCAATGGGCCTGCCTTTCATTGTGCCCCCACCTGGCCAAGCAAGTAAATGTGCCAGAAAATAAAATACATAAACAAACAGCACACGCATCAAATGTGTACATTTCACAAACGCACCACATCGGAGCTTTGTTGGATTCCGAAATGTCACGGGTTGCGGACCGGAGGTGCTCAGGCCCGCCATTGCCGCTATATTTATTTTTATTTTTATTATTATTATTATTATTATTATTATTATTATTATTATTATTATTAATTATTTTATTTTGTATTTAAGTGGTATTCTGATACTTTGCTTTTGTTAACTCTTTCTTGCAGTGCAATTCAGGAAATCATTGGAGTCCTTTTGAAAATCATAAAATTTCCACTCCTTCCTGAAACTTTCCATTAGTTGTGGTTTGTTTCGCTTCTCTTCTTGTGACCAGTCAACGTAATCTAAGAAATCCTACCACAAATTCTGAAAAAAAAAAATTTTAACAGGGAATATAAAAACAAACTCATGATACTGTGTATAAATGAAAGAGGAACTCAGGAAACTATACTGTATGACAAGAGAAATCATGTAGGCCTACCCACAAACACGGAAACTCTACTGTATGACAAGAGAAATCTTGTACCCACCAACATGTAGGCCTATAACATTCTATTTCTGGTTATCATCTCACTAAGATGGCGAGCACATATTTAAACATTAGCAACATAAACATAAGTACCCAGATGCCAAACGTTTCTGGCCCCTGGAGTTGCCAAATTCCAGTGATCTTGGCACGCAAGAACACTCAGTGAGGAATAATATAGGCCTATAGTTCACCAGTGACTAGCATATTTGCCGTGCCGATGATACATCAGTTGGTTAGAACAGCAGTTAATAGTCATTACAGTGATGAGTTCCAGTCATATCACATGGAAGACACATAATTACTGAGACAAATTACTCACTGATGACCTAAAAAGGCTAAAAACATCGACTGCAGATAGTTTCCGAGCACTTTTCAAAGCTATGAGTTGAAATGCTAATGACACTTAAAAAACATAAGTCTGGCACATTCTCTCCGCATATTTCACAACTTTGCGAAGTACTGTGACTGGGAAAGGCTGGCAAGCAAGCCGCAGACAGATCAAGGGATTCACCCATAGACAGTGGATTCACCACTTCCTCGTTAGGCAGGCCTAGGCTAGGCCAGCAACATGTGCTGGAGAGACGCATGTTGACATCAAACCATGGAACGAACGCAAGTTTACCTGACTGCTGTTCCCACTGTTCATTCTCATGACGTTTCTTCCGTCATGCCCTGAATGGTAATTCGGTTTCATATTCATCTTCTTAATGTATGAGGCACTGTCGCTATACTTGTCTGTCACTAGCTTGACTCAAGGGGAGACGGGAGAGGGGGCCTTCATTAACTTGCGGGGCCCTACTCAACATGTGTAGTGTGTGTATAGGGAGAACCGGCCCTGTGTCCGCCAATATGACTGATGACAATGCGCTCTTAAAATAACATATAAACAACTCGCCATAGACTTCTGACCAAGTTTCTCTTGGTCAGTGGCGTAATGCGTTTTAGGTGGTGTACAATAGCGATTTTTAGACAATGCGGCAGGCCACTTATTGCCACACCTCTGGGCACATTGTTTAAAAAAATGAACGTGCAAAATAAAAAAATAAACTTTGCGCCCGTTTTCCACCATGCGCCAGGGTGCAAGATAGGGCCCAGAGAGTATTTTGCAGTATTTTTAAAATACAAAAATACACACCAATAAAGTATTTAGTATTATTAGTATTAGTAATAAAGTATTTTTAAAAAAAAAAATTTAAGTATATTTTTTGGGGCTTTCCACGCCTCCAATGTGATAGGTAGAGAACGACAGGAAGCGAGTGGGAGAGAGAGCCGGGTCGGGACCCGGAAAGGACCACGGGGCCGGAATCGAACCCGGACCGCCGGCGCACGGCGCCCCAGCCAGCCGCGCCACCAATAAAGTATTTTGATACAAAATATAGAACCATTTTCTTCAACCCAATAAAATACAAATTACAAAAAATATTATTTTGTATTTGAAATAGATATTTTAAATATCAGAAATACTGCCCATCCCTGAGTAGGAGATGGAGACAAATTGACAAGAGTGATTTGTTTTTGCGGAGAGAATGTGCAAGACTGAGCGACGGTCATATTTTGGTAAACAATTATCAAATCCATATCTTACTTTTGGGCCCCTTCCATACACAATCTTATGTTTTTTAAGTGTCATCAGCATTTCAACTCGTAGCTTTGAAAAGTGCTCGGAAACTATCTGCAGTCGATGTTTTTAGCCTTTTTAGGTCATCACTGAGTAATTTGTCTCAGTAATTATGTGTCTTCAATGTGATATGACTGGAACTCATCACTGTAATGACTATTAACTGCTGTTCTAACTAACTGATGTATCATCGGCACGGCAAATATGCTAGTCATTGGTAAACTATAGGCCTATGTTATTCCTCACTGAGTGCTCTTGCGTGCCCAGATCACTGGAATTTGGCAACTCCAGGGGCCAGAAACGTTGAGATGTGAACCAGAAATAGAATGTTATAGGCCTACGTGTTTGTGGGTACATGAATTCTCTTGTCATACAGTATACTGTTTCCTGAGTTCCTCTTTTATTCATTCACAGTATCATGAGTTTGTTTTTATATTCCCTGTTACATTTTTTTTTCCAGAATTTGTGGTAGGATTTCTTAGATTACATTGACTGGTCACAAGAAGAGAAGAGAAACAAACCACAACTATTGGAAAGTTTCAGGAAGGAGTGGAAATTTTATGAGTTTCAAAATGACTCCAATGATTTCCTGAATTGCACTGCAAGAAAGAGAAATAAATCAAAGTATCAGAATACCACTTGAATACAAAATAAAATCATTCATATAATAATAATAATAATAATAATAATAATAATAATAATAATAAAACATGTATTTTTATAGTGCTTTTCCAGACACTCAAAGACGCTTTAGAGTTTTTACATAGGTACAAACAAATTAAGCAAGACCTCCCCACAAAAAAAATAATCTTCTGACAACCATTCTGAATAAAATTAGATGTCTGAGATCAGAGATCTGTGGACAATTTGGACCTGTAGTGTCAAATTCAAGTTCAAAATAAGTTTTTAATTTGTTTTATTTGTTTGTTTATATGATAGGGACAATGCTTATTAATTGACAGACAAAAAACTGTAAATAAGCAGTTACAGTTTACAGTGCCTATAAAAAGTATTCACCCGCCTTGGATATTTCCCCTTTTACTGCTTTTAGAAATGGAATCATGATCAATTTAATTTGCCTTTTTTTACAATAATTTACAAGAATCCCCTACTTCATGTCAAAGTAACAGCAGATTTCTACACAATAATGTTAATTAATTAAAAAAATATAATGCAAAATAAGCAATCACATAAATATCATGCAAAACATATGGAAAGCTGGGAGGACAATCTGATTCAGTCTGCAAGAGAAGAGACTTGGAAGAAGATTTACTTTCCAGCAAGACAAAGAGCCGAAGCATACAGCGAAAACTACACAGAAATTGTTTAAAAACAAAAAGGTGAATTCTGGAGTGGCCAAGTCAAAGCCCAGACCTCCAAAAGTGCATTTACTAAATTCTGACTTGAAAGGGGGTAATGTTAATACAATTGCTTATTTTGCATTCAAACACACCTGAGGCACCACGTTCAGGTATAAGGTGCGATGAAGATTATGTTTATTAAAAGTCTGTGTGAATCTTTTAAAATACAACGGTGAATCCAACTATTGCTACGTTAATACTTCCTCTTGTAATTGCGTAAGAGTTGTATGGGCATAATAAAAAGATGTTGCAATTTTTGACTTTTTTTTCACTTCAGGGGTTTGCCAGCTCAATCCTATAAAAGCAAAACTCTGTGTGTGATACTCAGAACATTCTGAGATAACGATTCATCAACATATAAAAATAATTATCTAAGGAGCATATCCTCATCCTACTAACTGGTAAGATGACATATGACAATTGAGATGTAATTATTATACATTAACAATCCTAATGTCACAGTTGTTTGGAGATTAAACTTTTTCTTTTTCCATTTTATTTTAGCATCATGGCTGACGTGTATTTCAATTTGGCTGCAGCTTTGGAAAGGTTAGATATATCTTTAATGCAAAATTGAACATACATATATTGTTTAGAGTTTGTTTACAAAAGTCTCTAGAGGACACCTATATTTTTGTTCTTGAAATCTCAATATATGTAACGGGTTCTCACAAGATAACCATTTTTGTAATTAACATCTCAAGATAAGTGGCTTGTTAGGTTGAGATACCCATGTTTGTCGCTATAATAATCCTCAAATATCACAGTGGTCCTGGAATGCATGTAGCCTAAAGTAGCTAATATAATTTAACTCTAATATCTATTTCACTTTTTAATTCTTCCCTGCATTTTACACCTTAATGGACATTGTTTTTACTTTTGCAACAGCTACAAACCCGACTCTGTGGAAGCTGAATCAACGATCAAGGTGAGTCATTTAATGTCTTCACACAAATACAGACTTTCTCATTAATGTAGGCTATCAGTATGACACCTTATTGTTGTTAATGATGCCAGCTATTGAAATTCATATTTACAAAATTAATAAATCTGTGGACTAATGTTTGTGTATTCTGTAGCTAATGTGTGTATGTGTGTTTTTTCAGATCAAAGAACACGATGCAGAGTGTGACCAACATTCAGGAATCGACATAGAGGTGGCTGATGAGCCTCATAACATGCGGCAGGTGGTAAACCTCGTCATTGCCTTGCACCGTTTAAAGAAAACCCAGAAGCTGCAGGGCACTGAATTCTCAGACGAGGAGCTGTGCAACATTTTCTTTGAGAATGTGGTGGAAGGTAATTTGACTTTTGGCGCCTCCAAAGCTTGCCTTCAAGAGATTGTGAATTCAAAAATAAACCCCAGAGATTTCAATAGCAGGTCTTCTTACAATGTACTAGCACCTTGATCTGAGGAAGATGAGATATAGATGAACAGTAAACACTAGCTGAGCCTCTGAAAGAAGGAATTCCAAGCAAATCATTCTAGAACATAAGGGCTCTAGAAATACAGTATCTGCTAACTAAGTTTTCCAGTGATGTGCCTTGATACATCTCATCATATGCCACTCATCATCTTTCAGAGTATGTGACACCAACAGTCCATCAAAAAACAACAAATGCTGCTGACCACTATGACTCGTCTGAACAACCGCCGCAAAAGTCCTTCATCTGTGATGTTCGAAACAAGTTCCTGGTTCTAAGTGAAGGAATCACCACGGAGCTGCAGGCCATCACCCTCCAGAGTGGGAACAAGAGCAGAAGGGGTGAGTACTCAGCAGAACGTATTACACGGAACCCGGTTCCACTGGTACCAACCTCACAGTCTTTCTGAAAGTAGTAGTTTTACAAAGCATGATTCTTTAAAGGCACTCTGCAAAATTTTCACCTTTATGAAGCCAATTTGATGGTAAACAAACTTGTAATAGGCGAATCGTTCACCTAGCATAGCTATACAGCATAGATGTAGCGAGTCTCTACCGAGAAAACCAGCCATGCAACTTCCAAGAGTGGCCCCCGCCAAAACTCGCAAGAATCTGAAACATTACCTTGTCAGTAGATATAACTCTTTGAAGTTTTTGCCTGTTGTTACAGTAATCCTTCACCTCCACAACAAAAGCATTTGCATTGTGTACAGGGGGGATAAGTCGCGAGAAGAGAAGGAGCTTTAAACTCGCCAAAAATACCTAAACTTGCATAGTATACCTTTAATGTTTTGGTCTTTAATGTACACATGTAACCCACGTTGTGTAGGATGGCACAGCTCATGCCATTATTTATCAGTGTTGTTTTGTAAAACATTTCTGTGAATTTGGTTAAGCAGTGTTGATTTTACTCTTTACTCATCTTGACTTGGTGAAGTGGGTGGCATGTTCAGTGGCCATTCAAATCTTGTAACACCTGTTTCCTCTTTGGCTTGCAGTCCAACTGGAACTGACTACATACAAACCCTCGGTCACACCTGACAAAGGCCGACCTATTGCCTTGGGGGTGGGAGAAGACCTCTACCTCTCATGCACGTCTTCCTCTGGGAAACCTGTTCTAGGCTTAGAGGTACAGTAAATTCAAACACAACACACATTCAGCTATCACTGTGCCTGACATATAAGAAGACATTATATTCTCTTCTTACTTAGTTGTCATGACTCATGTCTGTGGTGTATCTCACAACCTCAGTGAAATCATCGGAGCACACAGACGTGGATGTTTGTTGTCTCAGTGCAGCAAAAAAACGAACGTTTCCATGGGTATGCCTTCTTCTCAGATCTTCTAACGTTCCTATGGGTATTCCATCTTCCCAGATCTTCTAACATTCCGATAGGTATTCCATCTTCCCAGATGGACTAACATATTCCATCGAAACGTTAGTCTTTTTGCTGCACTGAAATAAAACAACAAACATCCACATCTGAGTGGTCCGGTGACGGCTCCCTCTCTCCACATGATCTGTCTTCTCCCATGAAACACCAGACTGGCAATCAGAAACAATGTGGAACTTTTTTTTATCTAAATACTTTCTTTTGTGTTTTTAGGTGGTGAAAAAGGAAGACCTGAAGAGCATCAGTGGCGACATGAAGCGATTCCTGTTCAACAAGACGGTCTCTGGGCAAACAGTGACCAGCTTCGAGTCAGTGAAGTATAAAGGCTACTTCATCAGTACGTCTTACACTGATGGACAGCGAGTGGACATGTGCCAGAGTCAGGATGTCCCGGACCGCCTGACGACTTTCATGCTTGTGTGAAATGGACATTTCTGCCACTATATACCAAACACCCAGACAGTATGTACAATGTGCAGCCTTTAGTCTGGGTGTTTTTTAAAAACCTGAGCAGAGTTGAAGGGTTCAGAACAGAGTCCCTAAACTCACTGGGATGGATTTCCAACCTTATATTTGGGGAAATGTTTTTGTCATAGTAAATACAAATTGTATTACCTAACAGCAAGTTAAGTAGAAGTTCATATTGAATTCCTGTAGATGTAATTTTATTAATTTGTATTTATGGAATTTTTGTTGTGGGCTGAAGTTCCTTTGTTTTTATTTATTTATTTATTTATGTATTTATGTATGGTGTTTATTTATTATTCTGCATATTCTGTTACAATTTCTGATTGATTTCTGATTCTGAATTTCTGAATGATCTACAATTTACCATGAATCTACCATATAATCAACCATGACTTTGCAAAGCAAACAGCAAATACTGTCCATGGGTAACTTTCATAGACTGCATGTGGAAGGAGCATTGACAGAGTAACATGTCATAAATCTCTAATCATGTTTTTAATGTAACTCAGATGTCCTCCAGAAGTGATAATATAGTTGCATTTAGACGACCTGCTGTATTGTAAATGATGGATGTGTTTTGTGTACTTTGTGCTTTGCTTTCAAAATAAAACTGTTCAAGAATCAGATTTGGTTGTAACATCATATTATGTTTAGACTAGGGAGTTTTCAGGTGTTCATCTACATCATTGGTTTCATTTGAAGACTGATTGATTGGATTATATACTGGGCCTGTGTTCTTCTCTTGGATTGTGATTCAAACCTGTTGTCATTGTACATATGACAATGTGACCCACACGCACTATATTTAAATTTACATCTAAGATTTGATTTTCATCATTCCTCTAATATTGTCTTCTTTGGCAAGAGGACAAGACTAGGTGCACATTGGCTTTTTATTTTGTTTCATGTTGTTTTATGTTTCATGCTGTTGTTAATGCATCATGATTTTTCATGTTATTTTAATATTTGTAATCACGCTGGATGCACAAAGGGAGCGTGTACTTCATTCCCCACATGGTCAGGGTAGGGTAGCCTAATTGGCTAGTTAGCTTCATGAATTGAGGCCTGTTTTGACAATCAGGAAGAGGTCACCTGGGGGGTATTCCAAGGACGTGGTTTAGTGACAAACCTGGGTAAGTTAACTCAGAGTAAGTGGTAAACCTCCTAATAGAAGAGCTGTATGGCTTCATTCTCCTACCAAAACAATGCCATAGGGCTCTTGTTGTAGAAGTTTACCACTTACTCTTTAAAATGTTAAAAGGCTCACATGGAGGCTGTGATGTCATAATGGCCTAAAGCCATCTGCGCTCGTTAAGCTCCCAGAGTAGTTCCCGGGCTAATGAAAACACTGGCACAGGTTTCACCTGTGAATCCAACTGTCTCAGCTTCTTAGCATACAATCTGGCTCTCCCTTAACTACATATCCTGTTTAAGTATTTCCCGTGTGTCAAAATAAAAGTCACAGCCATGTCTCATGCTTTGTGCATTATATCTCCAGAACGGCTTGACGCATATTCTTCAAATTTGGTACAAGTGTTTGTATGGACTCAAAGATGAAGTGAAGTGATGTTGGAGGTCAAAAGTCAAGTCCATGAATACTCTGAGCAAGATATCTCAAGAATGCCTTGACATACATGCCTGAAATTTGGTATGAGTGTTTGTATGGACTCAAAGATGAAGTGAATTGATGTTGGAAGTCAAAGGTCAAATGTCAAGGTCAAAAACACCTTGAGTGTTATATCTCAAGAATGCCTTGACACACAAGGTTTTTTGGTACGAGGGTTTGTATGAACCCAAAGATTAAGTGATTCAATGTCCATGTGAGATGGGATGACCAACGCCATATCCCGTCAGCCTGGAAGGATACTTAAACCCTAACTATGTCTAGTTAGAGCAGCTGATGGATCTTTAGGTGAAGTCATGCTGTCTCTCCCTTGATGCGCATCATTGTAAATAAACTCTGTTCCTGATTTTTCATACTATTGGTCTGACTGGGTCTCTATTAAATCTATGGTATCAAAATTACCATCAGCACCTAGACAGGACAAATTTCATCAAACTACAACTTGTCATTTTTCATTGAAATAGACCTACAATAAATACCTGGGCCAAAAAGGTGAAACAGCACTTTCTGTAAATGTCCCTTAGAACCATGCTTGCAAATAGCAACTCAGAACAGAGATGGATAATGAATGATTGCTGATTGAAGAATTGTGCACAGGAGTTTCACACGGTGACATTAGAAGCTCAAAATTTTGCAAGCAATATCAATAAATACTTTCCATTTGTTGAACACATTTAATTCAATAATACTTGGAGTCTTTGTTTAGGAACTGTGTTAAATGTTTTGAAAAAGATGTGAAAATTGTGTTAAACCAATGAAAAAGTGCTAACACATTTACAAGCTCAAGATCAAGTGGATCCCAGTTTCATTAAGTGCATCTCTTAGCCATCGATGAAAACTGTAAACTACCTGCTATGTCAAATCTGCATTGCATCTGAGTGCTATTCCAGACCAAATTTGAGGCAGATTTGAGGCATATTTAAGAGCGATTTGAGGCATATAAGTAGCCTGTCCAGATATGTCCAAATATCTCATTGAGATGGGGTCTGGGAACTACATGTACATTTTCTCTTATTTGAAACGTGATTTACGATTGCCCAGAGCCGTTTATTGGGCACTACGAATGTCTATCAAATGTGTCTGTACGTAGCTCATAACCGCTTCGGTGTGTTGTCATCGTCTTGCTGTCCCCCCTCTGTTCTGTGATTGGTTCCTTCGTTGAGGTGAAAAACGAAGTCCATGGAATCCAGGCTGCCTAGCAGCGTGAATAAAATCGTGTGCGTAAGGCAGCATGGGAAAACCCAGGCTAGCATATAAGAGCGATTTGAGGCATATTTAAGAGCGATCTGAGGCACATAAGAGCGATTTGAGGCATATTTAAGAGCGATTTGAGGCATATTGGAGGCATAAGAGCGATTTGAGGCATATTTGAGGCATATAAGAGCGATTTGAGGCATATTTAAGAGCGATTTGGGGCATATTTAAGAGTGATTTGAGGCATACAGTATGAGGCATATTTGAGGTATGAGCTGGATCTGTGCCAGGCAACTTGGCATGACAGCCATGGGAAGGTTAATAGTAGCGATATAGTCTTGCTTAAACTGGTTCATTGTGCAACAAGCAAACAGGAAGTGGTTATCACTGTAACAGACAATAAACAAACTTAATGCCTCACAGGATGTCACAGTATCAGCTTGTGACTCTCAGTTAGCAGCTGATGATTGGTGTACTATTAGCTGGGAATATTCCATGTCTACTTCAGGCAACTGCTGGTAATATTCATTCCATGTCTAGATTATACAAACAATATTTCAGCACTGTTTGCGCTGCTGCAATGAGAGTCTATCCATGTGCTGTATATATATAAGACCACTCTTTCTTACATGGTTGTTTTGTGAAACAGTCAATGCAACACTGTTTTGGACAACAGCATTCTTGCACCTATTCAGTTAGTGAAACATCCTGTTCTGAGAGTATCCAGCTCTCTTTTTTTATTATAGGTGATTCATTTCCTCTTGTAGCTGGTACCTGCGATTTCAGTTGACTCTAAATGAAGGTGTTGTGGGCGGGGGTGGGGAAGTAGGTTTGTGTGGAGGCGGGTGGTGTTGGTAAATCGATGCCATCCCAACCTTTGTACCATTCAGAGGATGTGATGCAGTATGTGATGGCGTCACAGATTAGACTTTCTCTGGCACAATCAGTAAGACAAAAGATGGCAGCACAAGATGTTGGTTTGATTTCTGGAAGCAGGCAGCACACAAAATACCCTTCACTGCACAGATGCACGAATGGAGATGTTTGTGTAAATTAAAAAACATGAAATATGAACATCTGTATGTAATCACAACTGTTTTTCAGTTATATAGTTAGGCTGCAAACAATGATCTGGTTGTTCTTGCACTTTTCAGGGCTCTATGTAGCCCTATTGCTGAATGCAGTGAAGTGAAGACACTGAACTGCACTGGAGACAGAGGTGGGCACAAATACATCAAAAACTATTTTGTTACAAATTACAAATACTGGCTCATGAAATGTAACAAAATAAAATACAAAATACTGATGTGAAAAATGTATTTAATTAAAATACAAGTAATTAGTAATTTGGAAATACAAAAATACCCACACTATAATCATGGTATACTAACAAGGCATATTATTGAAAATGTATCCCCAAGAGACAAGAAATACTATTTTTGATTGGCTGGCAGGGGGTTATTAATTCTGTACATTGGGGCACCTAAGTAGATCTGGTAAAAAAATGTAATCACCATCCCATATCAATGTAAACAATGATTGAACTGACAAGCAGGCTTCGCAACAGTGGAATCAACTGTAACAAAGGGACCATGTAACCATGGCCTACTGGTTAGCGCTTCGGACTTCTAACCGGAGGGTTGCCGCTTCGAACCCCGACCAGTAGGCACGGCTAAAGTGCCCTTGAGCAAGGCATCTAACCCCTCACTGCGCCGCTGTTGTTGCAGGCAGCTCACTGCGCCGGGATTCACTGTGCGCTGAGTAACATAATGAATGAACTTGGGAGAGAATTCCACTCCGGGAGGTCTTTGTCTCCGTCTCCTCCATTATTTCTGCATATCAGGACACCACAGTGGATGTTACTCTTTACATAAATCCTCATGTCAAATCCAAGTTTTAATACTGTCCTGTAGTGAGAATGAACATCAGCTATTAGGTACTCAAGGTCATGGGGTCAAAGGCCGTGGTCCTAATATTCTCCCTCAGTATCTTATCTGTATCTTTTTCAAATTTTAATCTTGTAGCACTTAACACACCTGACAATTCAAGCTCCTATAGTTACTTTTTAATTTCTTTCAACTTCCTGACATGTTGGAGTACTAAGGGGCTTTAAGTTGTCTACAGGGTGACAAAAATTGACATAAACAAACAAATTGGGTTTACACCCTATGTTGTCCTTACAGAAGGATGATAAAATTGACCATTTTGGCTCCCTCAAATGACTTTTCTTTTCATTTTTTTCAACTTTACACATGTTCAGAGAGGATCGTAATAGAAGAAAGCTGATTCTAACACTTTTAAGTTGGTCACAATGTGGCATATGGAAAATGGGTAAACACGTCATGCTTTTCTTCCAAAAAGGTAATGAAATGTTTAGGTCAACTTTACAGTTGAATATAAGGAATTGCCCAAGGGATATCTCCAGGCACCCAGCCTATTCTTAAAACCAGATTCACCAAGATTCTGGCCTTTGGCTTTAAGCATTGCCTATTGTCATGGTTATAGCGGGTAGTATATTTAATTGAGTGATGACATTTTGGCTTATTTGAGAAGTATTTAAGTAGTTGAAATGCTCAAATACAATCCCTCAAAGTAGTTTGTTACAAACTACATCTTAGTTTTTCCAATCCTGCAAAATACAAATTACAAAATACATGTAATTAAAATACTGCCCATGTCTGACTGGAGACATGGAATCACTGGTTGTGTGAACTCGGTCAACCAGTGCAAACCAAACCTGAGAACCATTTCATAGGTATGCATATTCACACAGGGATTGTTTGTGTGTGTGTGTGAGCGTGTTTGTGTGTGTGTGCGTGTGTGTTTTTCCCTGGAGAGAGGTCGCTGACGTAATGTGATGATGGTTAATTGCAAACATTTCAAAAGTATGACTGTGGTTTACCACAGTGCCCTGGCAAGTGTTGTGGTTTTACTGTTATGATATGTGAGTGTGTGTGTGTGTGACTGTGTGAGTGTGTGACTGAGTGTGACTGTGTGTGTGTCACTGTGTGTGTGTCACTGTGTGTGTGTGTGTGTGTGTGTAACTCCCTTTAGGCCAACAATGCACCTGAAGAATACCACAAAGGATATGGCTGCTATGACGGCAGCAATATCCTCCGCAGTCAACTCTTACGACTCTGGAATATCCACTGGGTGTGGTTTGTGAGTTTACCCAATCAGAAGCATTCTCTGGTGAGGACACAGTCGTCGAAGGAATTTCACAGTTAACAGGAAGTGAGGGTAAAATAAACAATGGACCGCACGCTAGTAGTGTGCAAGAGTGTGACATTACAGTGTTACCTACACCATACCTGTCAACATTTAGCTTTCCAAAAATGGGAGATTCAGTTCAGTGTATCAACAACACTCAGTTTATGTGATGTGTTAATCAATTAAATTCCCAACAATTTCACAACAGCTAGTTCTGGAGTAGGCCATTCAACTAGTCCACTTGCTTACGACGAGACTCAGGCTGCGCAGAAGGCACCCGCTTCCTTATTTGGGTTTTGGGTTGCCAGGTTTTAGCCTATGACAAAACAGTTGAAATTGAAACTAAGTGATCGTGTATGTGTAGGGTGTATTTCATACACAACCTGGCAACCTGAATGGATCAATGATTTTAAAATGAAGTTTGATGGTCATGCAAATTACGGGAGTTTTCCGGGAGAAATAACAAAAAGGGAGGGTGCTGGGAGATGACCTTGAAATACGGGAGAAACCCGGGAAAAACGGGAGTGTTGACAGGTATGACCTACACATGGAGTCAAGTTTGGAGTTTGGTCAGAGGTTGGACTTCATTTGTAAAATGAAGACTTATATTGTCAGGATCTGGCCAGGACTAAGTGACTTTGTGCCACCCTGGTGGCCATTTTGTGTATTGTCCTATGTTTGCTTTTGCCTGTTCCCCATGTGCTCTGTTTACCTGTCTGCTGTCATGTGACTGTCTCCACCCCTTTTCCCTTATATGGTCTGCACTGTCTGTCTCGTTAGTTTCCCTCCGTTTCTGCTCACACCTGTTGTTCCCCGTTATTGTCTTGTTAGTCTGGTCAAGTCTTCTGTGTTTATGTTAATTGGTCTGTGTATTTCTACCCCCCTGATCCTCTGTCCTTTGTCGGTTTGTCTCTCTGTTCACCCTGTTTGAGTCCTGTCCGTAAGTAAATTTGTAAATGTGTTAGTTTGTTATAATAAAGTGTGTTTTGCTAAATTTCCGCCTGGAAGAGTCTTGCGTGTGGGTCCTAGCCTGAGAATCGTGACATATATAATAGAGAACAACAACACGTTACATTTATATAGCACTTTTCTCAACACACATGACATAAACATTTCATAAAGTCATAAAGCAAACAGGTGCGCTCTGTAACTCCTTGTGCAACTCAGCTGCAACTCTATGAAGATGCGAGGCCCTGCGTTCAGAGGATAACTTCTGTCCCTTGGTGGTATATAGATGATATAAAATAGCTGGCCATATATAGCCTACATTCAAATATTACCTTTTGTGTTGCGGAGCTGGGAATATCATGAGTGCAAATGTAATTTTCCTCTCCTAAATAAGCTCAATTGGACATTTTACAGTCAATATTAGACTGATATATATTCTAGATCAGCTGTAAGAATTTTTCAATCACTAAATGGTAGGCCTTCGTGGTTTTTTTTAGATGTTATGGAATAAGTAAGCTGTATAGGCCCACATTTTTTTACTTTCTTAAGTAGTTCTCATTAGCAGTTTCATGTCAAACCATGAAACATTAAGCTGTGTCCAGTCTTCACTACTTCAAAAAACATCTGCTGATATTGATCAAGCATATGGCAAAAAAAGACATGAGATAATTTTTTGAATTTTTGAAAATTCATCACTCTTAGACCTCAGATTACTTGCAGTAGCCAATGAAATGGTCGTACGTCAGGTTGGAACCTGACTTGGAGATAAGCACTTTTCCACGTTTTTTATAAATCTGAGCGTTGGAATGGATTTGAGCGTACGCACGGTCTAAGATCACATCTGTGCATAAGAATGTTTTAGAAATGAGGCCTCAGGTCACTGCAAGGCATAAAAGCATCCAAAATAATGCGTCCATTAGTGTGACACGAGACCAGAGACCCTGTGACTCGGGGGAGGAGTGGGTGTGTGTGGGTGTGTGAGGGGGGTGTTATTGTTATATGATCTTATTATGTCTTCTCACACACACACACTCTAATCATGCGCGTTGTCCTCACACACACAACACCCGCCCTCTGTCAGGTCCTCTGTTATTAGAGAGAACAAAGTTTCACTTCTGCTTGAGCAACCTCGAGTCACTGAAGATTTCCCCACCAACGCAAAACTCTAATATTTAACATATAACACAGAGGAGTACCTAATACCTAATAACAACCTGTCACCAGCATGACAAACAATCAGTTGTACAGTAATAATGATTTGATTGTGTTGCAATTTGATTCTTACCCTTTTCCATTTTATTGCTATGTCCTTGTGGAAAACACCCTCTTTTCCCATGTTGAGCAACAATGATGAATGGATGTATGTATAAACAAATAAATAAATAAGTACATTAAAGGTTGTATCAGCGATTGCAAACAACATAACATAAATTATCTAAGGCCTAAACATAAATGATCACATTCATCTTGAATTTCATCTTGAATTTCCCCTTGGGGATCAATAAAGTATCTATCTATCTCTATCTATCTATCTATCTAATCATTCCTAACGATCCGCTAGCTGCCTGCCCCATAAGCAGGCGTCAAAAAAACGCCCCTCTGTAGGCAGCCCAGGCTCCGAGATCTGTACACAAAAACAATTGCCACCAACAAGCGTTGCCTAACACTCCAAGGCAAAATAAAGTGTTCCAACCAATAACCGACGAGATGTGCATTCAGGAGTTTCAATTGCACGGGAGGGAGGGGGAGGGAGTAGCGAGCTAGCTCTCTGTTTTGTTTGAACGTCAACAGAAGTGACGTTACCACGCCATCGCTGACACAACCTTTAATAGAGGGAGAGAAAGAGAAATACAGAGAGACAGAGAGGGGTATCCAGGAAACGGTACTAAGACATGTATGTTGATGTTTATCTCGTAATTATGATATACTATCTCGTATGATTATGAGATGACCTGATTTTTTTTGTGAATGCAATGCGCCACTGTACAAAATGGCTCCAATGTAACATAAAAATGAACTCTCTACTTTCCTATAATCAATTCAGATCTGTAATCACAAACCTTCCTATGTCAAATTGTACCTGTTTTATGTAAATGTTATTTTATTATTAATATTTTCTGTATTTTTATTTTCCCTTCCTCCTTTATAATGTTATGTAGGTTATCTTATTATTTGTTTCATTTTCCACAATTATTATACTACTGTATATCTCTTGTTATTCCATTGTTACTGTGTAGGGATGTAACGATTACCGGTATAATGGTAAACCGCAATAAAAATGTTGACGATAATAATTACCGTTTTCATTTACCCGTGAGGTTAAATTTTCATACCGTTACATCCCTATTACTGTGTAATCTCGGCTTCACTGAAAATGAGGGCTACCCTCAATGAACCTCCGAGAATAAATAAAGATTGAATGAAAATCCAGAGTCATTCACGCTGTCTTAAAATGATGATAAAAATAATATGGGGAATTGGGGAAAATGCCCCAAAATGTATACTTAACAAGGAGGCTTACAGGGATGAGGGTCACAATATGGTGCAACAACAATTTTCAACCACACTCTGTGCAGTCTAGATCCACTCAGAGGAGGTGGAGACCCCCCCCCCCCCCCTCCTTTGTTTATGATTATTCATATGTATATGTGTGTGTGTGTGTGTGTGTGTGTGTGTGTGTGTGTGTGTGTGTGTGTGTGTGTGTGTGTGAGAGAGAGAGAGATAAGTTAAGATAATATTAGTTTTATTTCATTTTTACTATTATTATTATTTATAGTCATGTTATTAATATAATTAACACTACCATTATTACTGTTATTATTTATTTTACCCTTTACAATGCTTTGGGAATATTATACAATGCAGTCATGCCAATAAAGCACATTGAATTGAATTGAAGTGAGTCAGCAGTTTCTGTGGCAGCACAGGATAGGCGGTGGGTTAGGTACGACCAGGGGCGCCGCTAGAAATTGTGGGCCCTGTGAAAGAAAATTATTTTACTCTCCAAAGAGGCTGAGGAAAGTGATTGCCATTGGTAGCATAGTGGCTAAGAGCTAGCATGCAGTAGCCAGAAAAGTTGTAATAGTAACGGCTGCTACCATTGCGCCCAGTCTGACAAACCCATATAATGTGCAATATCTGTTCATTATCAGTTTTTCCTATACTGCATGTATGGTGCTTATTGCATTTTAAGGATGATACACACTGTAGGGTGTTCTTGAAGTGAGGTTGGTTGTTACATACCAAGTAAGGAGGGCGGTTTGTTTAAGCAGACAGTCTCTTCCACTTTTGCAATGTTTTACATACAAACACATGCACGCCACTGGGCAACAATAGGAGTTAAACTGAACTCTTCACTGCTGGACTGAACTGCCAAAGTGTCAGTAAGCAGATATCATTTTAACATGATCAGCAATCTGAAATGCATACAAACTACTACAGATCACATCACAGATTAACATGAAGGAACCATGAACTCTGCATCTCTGGTCAATGTAATGTAGTAAACCCTTCTTTTGCCACCTAGTGGACATATGAGGCAGCACAACTAAAATACAGAGGAGCAAACACATTAATGCTGCTTTGTAATAACTACTATGCAAGACAATACAACTGAGAAATACACTGATCTTTTTTTGTACAGGGTTATTTTTATTTCCTATCAAACAGTCGAGATTGAAAGCATTCAATGAAAAGGGTTGATGCGCTCACTGTTAGTCATTCCAGGAAAAGAAATGAATTAAAGACTACAACAAGGAAAGAAAGAGAAGCTGGTCCTAATGATGCCTTAACATTAGTTTCCCCTGGTAACAGCACTTTACTCTTGTACCTGAAAAACGTAACACTTTATCTAACCACTAATCTTGATTTATAATCTCTGCAATATATAGATTCAGATTTGTATATACAGTGATCCTTACCCTACCAAAATACCCAGCATTCTCCATTAGAGCAAGGAAGCACAAGTAACAGGTTCTTTTACAATATACATTCATTCATTTGATACAATATAAATCGGCCTATGCAACTCTGCATACAGTACAATATATTTAAAACAGCTGAGAAATATTTACTTGGAATCACATGGTCATTCTCAAGAAAACAGTTCTTGAAATTACTCAAAGAGAAGAGAAAATGACTAATAAAAAGGCAGAAGAAACTGAATGACAGCATTATTTTGTATAACGAGAGGACTGCTGGCACCGTGTACAGGACTCATGTCTCTAAAACATGGTTGAATGTCTAGAGGGAAAGTCTTCAGTGGACAGGTAGAGTTTAATACTTTGATAGCACACTTCCTGAAAATTGAAAATGAACCATCCTTTGAGAATGAATACTGAAATGTTTGAATGACTCTCCCACTCTTCTACACCGCTCGCGCTCGCTCTCTCTCTCTCTCTCTCACACACACACACACACACACACACACACACACACACACACATACACACAAATGAAGTTGGAATGTTCAACTTAAAAGGTAAAACACAGCAGAGTATAATTGGCAACCAGTCATTGTGTGTTTTGGTCAGGTGAGAGGCAAATCTTCATTGTGATCATTGTATTACAACATCACAGGATTAATTAAGGAAAAATGAACAGCAAGAAAACACACACACACACACACCTGACTTGGTCTGTTGCCTCAAACCATGGAATGGATTGTGGATTAATGAAAGAACATTATGGCACAGAGGGAGGGATATTGGCGAACTCACATTACCAAACAAAACAAATGACATGGATTTACACAGAGGCGTCCTGCTCTGAGGAAACATGAGGTGAAAGATGAAGACACTGCATCTCTGAAGCTCACAGAAACTAATCCTATCTTGATGATAATCGTTATCCTTACGGAAGAAATACTGCCTTATTAAGAACTTGCATCAGTTCTTCACCAGTTATCATTAAGCACACACACACACACACCGTTTGTGAGTACTTGTACTTGGTTGGACAAAAGTGGTCACAACACATCCCTGGTATTTTGGCATGTTTTTTTTTGTTTACAGCTAGTGTTCTATCGTTTTGATTTAGGCACCAAACATCATTGCACTTTAATGTTTACAAAATAAAAATGAACAGCAAAAGAAAACACAAAACTAAAATCTGTATGTATGTGATGATCAGTGTGAGTGACCAGCACCAACATGGCGGCCTTCAGGGGCTGGAGATGTTTTCGGACGTACCGGACGTACTTATGTCCTTTAGGACAAGTGAAGTAGAGCAGCTAAGCAAAGAAAGTGGATGGACCTCTCTCACTCGCATCATTACTTACACACACACGCACACATACTCTCTGTCTGTCTGTCTCTCTCTCACACACACACACACACACACACACACACACACACACACACACACACACACACACACACGGTGGAAAGTGCTCATGGGAAGTCTACAATACAAGCGGACACTGCTACAGGGCTGCTTGAGAGGAAATAAAACGGAACAAAAACGACGAAGGAGGCACATGCTGAGAACACACACGCACGAAGAACCGCTCATGGAACATGGAACTCAAACACAAGGCGAGAGAGTATGGCGGGTTTAACTTTGGCACCCATACACAGCCTATTAAAAGCGAACAGAGTGAAAACAGCGATTAGATGATTGGTTTTGGAGGAGCACGTCTCTGCTAAAAGCAGATTTAACCTGTTTTCGTTTCGTCCCGTGCGGCGTGTTTGGCGTGTGCTTGGAGCATCACGGCTGTGAGCGCGTCTGAGCAGTTCCTGGTAGTTCTGGGTCCTGGTCTGCTGTGAATGAGTGTGTTGGTGAGGCAGAAGCATCCAGGTGATGTCCGGCCCTCCGGAGAGGAGTCCTTAAAGAGATGGTGGTGTGGCAGGTAGGGGTGGGTGAGGAATAGGACATTGGTCCTTCGTAATCCATCAAAAGACAAAGCTTAAGCCCTCAGACTGTGCAACTCCTGAAGGCATAAGTCCACTGCCTGCTCCCATAACAGAAATAAAATAAAAAAAACGAACTAATTAACCCCTCTTACCTGGCTCAAATGCTACATTAATAAGGATAAAAGACTGATTTATTTTCTTTCTAATCTCCTACGTTGTTTTTTTCTTTTAGAAAATATGATTTCACTTGATTCATTTCAAATCCTTTGAAGTGTCAGGGTAAGTGGGAGGTAACTGGGGGTAAGTGGGGGGTAACTGTGAGGCGTTTCAGCTTTGAGTCTCGTCCTTAGAGGCTCCCTCTTGCGTCTGGCTTGGACCTGTTTAGGGGAGTGAGGTGGGGTGGGGGGTGGGGTTGGTGAGATGGGGGAGGTCAAAGTGAGTTCTTTAGGACCTAATGCCAACATTTTTAAAGCTGCAGTTATTACTTGTTTAAAAGCAATGGAATGCTAATGTAACTTAAGTGTTACGTAGATGCACGTGTAGACAAAGGAAACATGGAGGAGCAATGTAAAAGTAAACTGTGAATATCTGAAGATCTACAAATGACATCCAGGGGGCGCCATGCAAATAGTACGCAGAGAGGAGTGCTAATGTTAAAACTGTTGCATGTACAGTACTTATATGTGAGGAGGTTCAGCATGTTTGTCCTGAAACAGCATCCCCATCCTCCCTAATTCATTTCAATAAAAAAAAAAATGAAAAGCACCTCAGAAGTTTTGGAAAAGACTATCTTGCATTCCTCTAGGTAGCGACATCCATTACATACAGTTTCTATCAATATCTCCAATCCAATTCTGACCGATACTCGGTACAAACCGCTCAAACACAGAACCTCAACGAACCACACGTGCAAGTAGCTGTCCCTCCAAGACAAGCACATGTTAGATGACTCATGGACGTTTGGCAGATGAGACATCCTTACCTTACTCTTTACATCCTGTGCGAGCCCAGAACAATATGACAACAATGCAAAACAAAATCAACCCGTGGGAAAATAAATAATATGAAATTCATGTGGCCTAGGATATGGACAAGCAAAATAATTCAAAATAATATAACACAATATAGAAGTAAATGAAAAGTGCCCAAATAAATGAAGTAATATCAAATGAACTTTTTGAAAGTATACATACATATACTTTTTAAATGCTGATTCCACACATTATTCTAATGAACTGTTGTCAACTGTGTGTGTTTAATCTTGAGTATGACAAAAGCATTCAAGATCAGCTTTAAATATGTGAACTTCAAATAACATGCGACAGAGTAACCAGCATTAGCAAATACCTCATGCAGACTGTACTAACAGAAGTTCTCGATAGTTTCAAAGAATGAAAAGTGAACAGGAAAGTCTACAGGTGGCAGTAGAGGAGAGGAGAGAGGCGAGAGGAGAGAGGAGAAAGAGAGGGAAAGGGAAGGAAAGGAAAGGAAAGAAAAAAAGAGAGAAAGGTCTTAGTTTAAAGCAGTCAGAAAAAACAGCACCGAGAGAGATATTCTAAAAGAGGGAGATTCCAATCTGCGGTTGAAAACATGTAAGGGTTGGTAGGTCTTCAATAGAATACCAGTGGCTGAACAAGCCTGAACAAGCTCCTATAAAAAACGAAGAGTTTTCGTCAGAACATGTAGCAAGATTGCAGGCATCAACTTCCCCACTCTCTCTTACACCTACTCCAACAGAGTGGCAAAGAAGGCCGGTTCTTCTATTGCAGCTGACCCCAGCCATCCCCTGTCCTGCCAGTTTAAGCTATTCCCCTAAGGCCGTAGGTACTCCATAGCCAGATGCAGGTCCAATAGACTCAGAAACTCTTTTATCCCGACTTCCATTTCCATTTTAAACAGTCTGCCAGAACTGTTTTAACTATATTTATTTATTTATTAATTATTGTGTTTTAGATACTGAGGGTATTTTATGTTTTTATGTATTGTTGTGTGTCTTGTCCTTATGTCTGTCTGCTGGCTGTGCAAATAATTGCCCCTCGGGGACAATAAAGTTACCCTGACCTTGACCTATTTGGTGGAAACAATTGGCTTCATCTCAATTACACTTTCTCTGTGACAATCTTTGACATCTTATGCATAGCTAGCATATTATGGTGACACCTGCTAATATGAAAGAATGGCCATTTTATGACAAGTGATAGTTAGAGGTGCTGCAACAGACAGTGTCTCCACATTTATCGATCCCATTTACTCAAACTACAGTAGTATCCTAACAAAAATGCACATTATGCTGCATTATATGTCAGTTCTTTGATTTGACTTTAACACCTCTAAGGTGGATATAAACATAGCCTGACTTGCTAATCGTCTGTGGCAGTCTGGATTTTAATGAGGGAATATGGCATGAGTGCGAGTGGCGTTGGTAACAAACATCACACACCAAAATAATCAACATAGAACAGAAGAATAGAAATAGAGAAAAGGAAAATTTTAAAAAGACAACTGACTGAACAAGACAAATCTCCAGCTCATCTCTTCTATTGTACCACGAGAATAACTGACGCAGAAATACTGGGTGACTACCATCAGAGAACTGATACTACTAGCTCACAGTGATAAGGCCCTTTTGCACTGTAGGGACTTTTTGCAGTTCCTCCTTTTTTTTCTGCAAATTCGGACAGCATGGAATTGGGGATTAAAGAGTTCCTCTGACCACAGTTCCTATAACTATTTTGGGGTAGGGTCTTTTCACTGTCTAGGAACCATGACTGATGTGCATGCCAAGAAAGCGCCATTTTTAATATTGCGGTCAATATAATTCAGCTCCTGTTTAAATTTCCTTAAAATAAAACTTCATGAGAAGGCTGCAGAGACTGACTACTGTCACGCAACAAATGCCTTCTGGACAGATGAGAATGTTTTTTAATAACAATGCGGATTCTTTTTTTTTTTTAAATGCTCCTGATAACATGAGCTTCTAGTTTGTCAATAAACTTCAGTAGCTGGTAATTAAATAGCAATGCTGTCAGTTGGATTACTTTATGTTCATATAATAATTGGGCTACTAATGTGTGTCATCTCAGAGTTCCTACTGTGTCCGAATGCAAATACAAAAAAATGCCCTAGGAACTGTGTAGTTCTAGGGGTAGCCTCTCCATTTAGTAGTTAGTAGAACTGTGTTATTAGAACTGTTGGGTCCGACTGTGCCTATACATGTAGGTAGATGTGTCTGAAGTTAATGCTAGTTAGGCGAATGCGCCAATAGATGTGTCTGAAGTTAATGCTAGTTAGCCGAATGCACCAATAGATGTGTCTGAAGTTAATGCTAGTTAGCCGAATGCGCCTACAGATGTGCCTGAAGTTAATGCTAGTTAGCTGTTATATTCTCACAGATGGGAATATTTCTTAGATTGACATCTCCCCCTTTTACAACATCTCTGCCCCCTTTCCCCAAATTCTGCATCTGAAAATGAGCCATTTCCCAAACACAGATTAGCACCTGAATTAATTGTTATTAGGATATATTGCAGCTACTATCAAATAAAACAACCACCTGAATTGTGTAAAAAACTAGAATGACAGAAAAAGTTTACTTTTATTTTGTTTTACAAAATGAAAAAAGAAGATAAAGCAAAACACACACACACACACACACACACACACACACACACACACACACACACACACACACACACACACACACACACACACAGTGCTAAGGTGAAATGTACCTTGGGTAGTGTTCCTCTCATTCAGTAGCTTGGTCTGGCTGTTGGGTAAGATCTTAATCTCGGGGGGATCGGGACTCTGGCCGATGCGTGACGCCCTCAGGGCGTTCAGGTACTGCAGACGCGTCACCTGTGGGGGCGGGTGGCAGGGAGAAGAGATGCCGATGTCACAAGGTCAAACAGTCACAACATCATACAGACCTGTGTGGGTCCTTACTGTGAGGTCATTTATAGTATTTCTTTTCCAAAATAACTTTTTCAACAACTAACAAAACACCATTTACATTCAAACACACACAGACACACAATGCCACCATAAGAATTTCTGAATGCAGCCCTAAAAGCGGGCTAAGGTCATGACCTCTTAACCTCTTGACCTTACCCTGATGATCTGCAGGTCGGTGAGTGCGCGCACCGTGTAGTCGGGGCAGTAGCTGGAGGGGCTGGCGGCCTCACCCAGCTCAAACGGGTCCCGTGGAGAGCAGCGCTGGGTGGACACTGGAGACTGGGGCACTGGGGGCAGAGGAGAGCGGGCAGAGGGGGCATTACTCGGGGCAAATGGCCACAAGGTTAAAAAGGTGAGAACACTGCGTGGAAAGGTCACGATTCAGGGGCTAGAGACCTTCACTTTAACATGGTCATTTCTGTTATTGTTATTGAACTATTGTTAGTAAGTTTGCGGCGTCCTTTTTGCCTAGGAAATAAACCCCCTTGTCAAAGGCTTTTCCTGCTGGGTTCTGCTCTCTGATTGGCTAGTGCTCGTCACATTCACTCGTCGGTTTGTCAGAGGTAAGAATGCTGATCAAGTTGAGCCAAGTAAAGTTGGGTTTTGGCAGAATGCAGGTGGGAAAAAAAAAAACAGTTAAAACTTCTGCTGTCCTTCCTACTGTTGTGTCTAATGCACCACCAGTGACAGCTGAAAGGTAGAAGCAGGCTATCTGACAAAAGCTCTGCCTGCTTTTAGATTACATTTAGATACATTCTAATTCAGTTCAGTTCAGTTCAGTTCAGTTTAGTTTAATTTATTTAATTTAATTTATTGTCCCAAAGGGAAACTTGTCTCGCAGTCAGGTAAACATAAATCGCACAAAGATACACAGACACAAAATGGGGGAAAAAAGACACAGGTTAATATAAGTTAAGAAACTGTCTTATCTATCAATGTTTCTGACAGATGGTCATCAGAAAAATGTATGTGCAGTAAAGCAAAATTGTGCAAATTGAGCAGGCATATTGCACTCGGAATAAAAGAGTTTTCTGTCCTATTGGACTTCTAATTGAAAACAAAGCCACTGAACTGATGTTGTTGTTAACAGCCGCTGACGTGACAGTCAGTTCTCATGTTCCCATGGCGAGCTAGTTAACAAAAGGAACAATGCCCTCACACATGGAATGCAATGAGGCCTTCATGTTAATCTGTGGATCTGAAAAGTATACAAGGCAAGGCAAAACAGGCAAAAAAAGGATAAGGTATACTTCAAATGTGAAATTAAATACATATACACATGCATTTTAAAGCAACGGTTTGCAGGAACGTCTTTCTTTAAAATCTGAACTGACGCAGAATCCTCCATCAACAGTACAAGCTGCATCTAAACAAAGGGCTATTTATCACAAACACATGCATTCTCTTGGCTCACCTGAAGAGGGCGCTGTGAGTGCAGACACACCGTAGTAGGTGAAAGCTCCATTCTCAAACTTCAGGCCCTCTTTGCCAATTTCCACCTCAACCCGGCCCTTAACAACCATCAAACAGAGGACAAAACAGTGACTAATCAATACAAAAATGTTAAACCCAGCTTGGCAACTGATTTCCTTCCTTCCTGAAGTCCTCATATATTCATACCTATGCTCACAATGTTTGACTCTAGGCACTACAGAGCAAACAAATTATTAAAATGAATGATATTAGGACATCAGGATAGCATAATACTTGGGCTAACAGATATGAAACACAGTGAAAATACACAACCGTGTTAAATTGCTTAAATGTTATTATATTGCTGTAAGTCTGTTTAGATAAACACGTATGCCAAATTAATTAATGTAAATGTAAACATCAACTGAATGTGACTTCACATTGTAATAGACGTGTATTTACTACGGTGTACATATCAGGTGAATTCTAGAGCCAGGTTCTCTGTATAGACCCTTTGAACGACATAAACAAACATGAGCTAACGGTAACTTCGGGACAAACAAAAGTGAAAAAAGTCGACTTTTTGTACAGCATTACGCTAAATATTTATTTTCATTTCAAAGTATCTGCTTTGGTTTTGAACATTTCAACCGGAAACCCTCATGCTTTAGCTAACATCATATGGTCCTACAGAACTTTCCCCAAAAATTCTACCTTCATGTCCAGTACATGGCTTGCATTTTCAAAGCAGTGTTCTGTACACTGAGCCAACTCAAAACACTGTGGCTAATAGCCTGATAATTAGCCACTGGCTATGTTACAAATCAGTATGGTTGCCACGGAAACATTAATGAGGATGGCGCCAGTTGGCAATGGCCCTTGTAATGTAACTGACATATGTACGTCACTTAGACAAAGGAAGGTTCTCCGCACTTCTGCCGTTTGGCGAAGGAGAGGGACGCCGGTGCAGCTCAGATGTCTTCTTAATTTTTTATTTACTTAAAGGTGCAAAACATCATCGACTGATCAATGACAGTCAATGATGTTTTGCACCTTTAATAAAAAATTAAGAAGACATCTGAGCTACACCGGCGTCCCTCTCCTTCTCTTTGAATAAATATAAACATAGTTACACTGACTCGTGTTTACCTGCAGCAAGAGGATGAAGTAGTCCACAGGGTGGTTGCGGGTGTAGAGGTAGTGGTCAGGGCTCAGGCGGTTCGAGGGGTCGAAATGGACCTCCTGGTTAACGCTGGGGTGGCGCAGTAAGTGCAGCAGGACCTTCTCAGACATACGCAGCGGGCTGAAGTGCTCCACCTCTGCACACACCAGCGGTCTTTCAGTTAGCAGACTAGCAGTGCACATGCACAGGGTGACAGGCACACACACAGGCAGGCAGCTAGATACATTATTGTCCTTCTCTGAACAGTTTTGTAGAGACGGCACATCTCTCCCACTTTCACTCACGCAACCAGGGATCTTGCAATTTCGCACACAGGGATATAAAAGGCAGGCAGACACACACACACACACACACACACAAGACAAACAAACACACACACACACACACACCTCTGGAGAGGAATCGGTGTGTGGCGAGCAGCAGCTGTGGGGAGGTGCGGATCTTGGGCTCTCCTCCCTCTGGCGTCTTAAACAGGGAGAACTCCTCACTGAGGCTCCGTGGCTCCAGAGGGATCTCCAGAGGGGGCATCGGACGCTTCACCTTCAGCTCCACTGGGTGTGTGAGTGTGTGTGTGTGTGTGTGTGTGTGTGTGTGTGTGCAGTCGAGAGAAAGAGAAAGACAGAGCGAGAGACAAAGAGAGAAATAAAGTGTGTTTGTATGAAAGAGAAAGAGTGAGAGAGAGACAAAGAAAGAGTATGAGTGTGAGTCAGAAAATGAGAAAATAGGAGAAAGAGTGTGTGTGTGTGTGTGTGTGTGGAGAAAGAGAGTGTTTGTGTGTGTGTGTGTGAGAGAAAGAGTGTTGTGTGTGTGTGTGGAGAAAGAGTGTTTGTGTGTATGTGGAGAAAGAGTGTTTGTGTGTATGTGTAAGAGTGTTTGTGTGTATGTGTAAGAGAGAGAGAGAGAGAGAGAGAGAGAGAGAGAGTGTTTGTGTGTGTGTGTGAGAGAGAGAGAGAGAGAGAGAGAGAGAGAGAGAGAGAGTGAGAGTGAGTGAGATTGTGTGTGTGTGGCAAGAGAAAAAATCAACAGAGAATGAGAACCTTGTCTGACTGGCAATAAAAAAAATGTACTATGTGCTCCCTACCCAACCCTACCATGCATGTGTTACCATAAAAACATTTAAATAAACATGATGTAGCAAATGTGTGTGAGTGAAGACACAGAAGTTCCACAATGAAAGAATGAAAGATAAACAACTTCCATGCCTCCCCTGCATTTTCTCACACACATACAGCTTACTGTAGCCAACACACACACACAGCTTACTGTAGCCATCAGACTCGTCCAGGATCTCTGACTTGATGATCTCCTCAATAACGTCCTCCAGAGTGACCAGGCCCAGCACCTCATAAAAGGGGTCCCCCTCTCCTTCGTTGTTTACTTTCTGCACGATGGCCAAGTGAGAGTTTCCTGAGGGTGGAATGGCAACAGACATATTAAGCACACTGCTGCCTGTGCACAGTAACATTTCCCATCTGTAACAATATATTATTATTCAGTTATGCGTAACTTCAATCAAAGGTACCTTTCTTAAACTCCTCGAGCATGGCGTCCAGTTTAGTGTCATTGAAGACAAAATGCAGAGGGTGGTTGTAGAACTTGGTGATGGTGGTGATAGGGGTACAGTCGTCGGGGTCAACCAAGGCCAAGTCCTTCACGTACAGGATCTCGATGATGTTGGATCGCTCTTCCTCGTACACCGGCACCCGTGTGTAGCCGCTCTGCATGATTTCCGACATGGTACCGAAGTCCAGCACGGTAGTAGAAGGAAGCATGAAGCATTCTTTGAGCGGAGTAAGGATGTCCTCCACAGTTTTGGTTCGAAGAGCCCCGCGACTGAACTCATCTTTGACAAATTCATTGTATGGGTCGTTCACGTTCGTCCTGATCATCTCCATGATCTTCTCCCGCAAGCCGTACACGCTGATGTCGCGTCGGAGGGCCAGGTCCAGCAGAAGCCCGAGGGGGCACGAGAGTGGACATGTCACGATCATGCAAACCTGCGCAAGCCACGTCAGGCCCGGTGCGAGCTGGAACCCGTAACTGGAGCATATCACGTGCGGCAGCACTTCTGCTAACAGGAAGATGAGAATAGCGCTAGTAAACACCGCGGGCGCGATTGACCCCAGGGCCCGGTAGAACAGCACGCCGATAACGGAATGGCCCACAGAAGAAATAAACAAGAGCGAGCACAGCAGGAAGTTCCCTCTCCTGCGGACAGGCTCGAGGCGTTTCGCGGTTCGTTTCTCCTTCTCAGAACCACAACTGTGCAGCACATAAAGCTCAAGTGGGTCGAGCCACAACAAACTGATGTTGAGACTCCTAAGTATCGCACAAGCAGCTAGAATAAGTACTATTATTATCGCCACTCCCCACGCTGGAATGTAGTCAGGAGGCAACTGGGGGTCGGTCAGGATACGCAACCTGTCGGGAGCAGCTGATGCCCATTTGTGGCCTTGCAAAACGCACAAGTGATGATAAATCAGACTGGCATCCCCTTCCGCGGATGCAGCGGGGATGCTCTTTTCCGCCTGGACCGTTAGCACCCCACTATACTCCTCGTCCAGCCCAAATTCCCCGGAAACCTTGAACGCAGACGAGTTCCGTCGCCTCTCTTGCTCACAAGGATCCACTGCGTCTCCGACGGCACCTGCTTCCCCTCGCGCAGCTCCTGCGAAAGCGACCCACGGCCAAGTCCCATTTAGGTAGGTGCCGAACAATCTGAGCTTGAAACTAGACCCGTAAGGCGCCGAAATGATCCTCTCGCGCATAAACACCTGACCCTGGGGATCTTCCAGTCGGAGCCCCAAAATCTGCGGGGCTTGATGGCTGGACGCGCCGAACCCGAACCCGCAGAGGAACAATATCGTCAACAAGAAACGTAAGCCTGCAGAGCCGACCACCATATTGGAATTGGGCAGCTCGGTTATGTGTCAGTCACGTGACACTGCTCAGCCTTGCAACCACCCACCTACTTTTGGTTAACAAACCAAACAAAAGTTCGCAGTAAACTGGCATGCCGTTATCGCCATGTTGGATCTAAAATGGCACGAACGCACCGGAAAGCACAGAGCATCTTTCGGCTACAAAGATGTTTTTGAGCCACAATGGTTTCAGATTCCGTGCAACCGGAACAACTCATCATCACGTACTGACCAATTGGATTGTGTTGTTGTCGAAAAGCCAATGAGAGAAGGTAAAGCCAAGCGACAAGCCTAAAGTTACCAGCAACGTCGACAGACAAACAACTCTGTTGATTGTCATCAATATTTAAAGGAATGACATTTAGGCCCACGAGTTGGTGCTGGTTAGTCTGTGAATGATCAGAAGTAGGAAACATTTCGCTACAAGTTACACATACAGCCAACTGCTAAATAAGTGATAAATTACGTAAGCATTGTAAGCTAGTCTGTAGGCCGCTGGATCGGTTTCCGAATTAAACTACCCGACTAGGCTATTTGAATTGGGATAATTGATTGATAACTGACAATTGACTAACAGTAATGCATTAAATAACGTATCAAATGCATTCTGGATAGGCCTGATGTTCCTGGAACGATAGACATCTTGGCCTGGCCACTAATAGTTTCTCGCTGTCTATTTTTTTTTTCAATTGCTGAAATTGATATGCACTTCAGAAGTTGCTATGCCCTCATATAGGAGTTTGAAAACTAGCCTAGCCTAAATGAAGCCCCTTAGTGCTCCAGCAAGCTATAGGCAATACCACAAAGCAACTAGTTAAAGAAGCAGACAACAATGTCTGATCCTGTACATGTGGACCCCATTCAACTCGTTGTATTAAAAACATCCATTTGTGAAAACCTGGACAAAAATATTGCTGGCTGGTCGTGGACAGATCATTGATGTAATAACTTCACATGTATGGCATTTTGGATGTATCAGAAGATTAAAATGTCCCACTTTAATCATCTCACCAATTTAAAAGTGGTCTCAATGAGACTCTATCTTGTGTAAAGAGAATGACTGTGGTCAGCCACTGCTGTCTCCTGCCAATACACAGCCATCTCAAGGCTCCTCATCCAATACACTCCCATTGCCCCATCTCAAGGACATCTCTGATAAGCGCAAAACCTGGAGGGGATTCAGACCTGCTACACTGTAACAAAAATTACAGTATTACTGTCTATTACTGTAGAATGGAGCTGGTCTAGTGTGAATAGGCTTTCTGTCTGTGTTTCTGATATCATTACTTCTTAAAACACAATGTCGCAGTCTCCATTACAGGCGGCTAAATATGCTTGGGCACGAAGGTCCCAAGGACTGTGAGGAGCCATGCAGGGTTTGTTAGTGCTGGCCAATGTTTCCCCCAACGACCGTCAAACAACAATTCTAAGAATCATTCCTCACTCTGTGACAAGTTAAACTTAGTGTTGATTTCAAACTGAGATTTTGTACCCACAGTACAATACATATAGGAGGAACACAAGTAAAAAGGATGACAGCAGTTCGATCTCCATAGAGAAATATATCTCAGATTTATTGTCCCTCATTGTCAGAACTCATTAAGTAGTCTTTTATTTATTTATTTATTTATTTATATATATATAAAGGATATATATAAATAAAAAACAGTATGTACACTTTCCTTTCAGTTGAACACTTGTACACCTACAGTACATGTGCTTGCCGAAACATCCTTAACAGTTACTAGAACAAGGAAAACTCAATATTGCTGCTTGCAATACATCAACACAGTGATTCTCATACTCTAACAACCAAACACTTCAAATCCACCATTAAGGAAATGGTCCATACCTAAAAACAAAAGACAAAAACAATAAATAAAACAAAAACCTGGAGAAAAGAACATGTTTTTGAATATTGCATCAGTCCTTACAATAGACAGATAAAACTTTGTCATTGTGGTTCACCCCATGTTTTTCCCAGTCAATAACAAACGGTGTGGATGTGTTTGTTTGTAATCCCTGCTTCAAACCACAGATGAGAGTCAATGGAAGACTAGAATGCTGTGGTTGAGAAGCAGGAGCATGGAGTCCAGGAACGACGATATGGTCTAGTGCCCTCCGGTTCACCATCACTGCTCTGTAGATGAAGACTCAAGATAACTGGCCTGAAAAACATTAACTGGCCTGAAAAACATTAACTGGCCAAATTCTGGGCCAGTGGAAAAAAAGGCCCCATCGCCTGCTGAGTTTTGAAACCCTTCTCTCCCCACCTCCCTGCCGTTTCAGTCTCGGGGGGGGGGGGGGCTCTGCCTAACTCAAGCTGAAAGGGTCAAAAGGTTTTGGAAGATCTCTAAGCTGCTTATTACCAAATTTGGACCGGAGGTGGACCGCCGTCCAGCAGCCGAGAAGAATTTCATTAATTCAGATCAGAGTAAGAGTAACCCCCCCCCCCCCCCCCCCCCCCCTCGCGAGGAGAGGGTAGGGGACCGAGGGGGGTGGGTATGCATGCACAGGTTTCCCTGGGGGAGGAGATTGGAACTATTTGAATTGTGGGGAACAAAAATAAAGTGCAAAAGCCTTTGGCCAACGTGGTCTGACTAACCATTTCCATGTGGTTACTGATTCAAACGCAGTGTTTCTGTAACTTTGGTCATGTTAACACAAGCTCAACATTTTCAGCGGAAAATGTCACTGATCCTTCCCAATGTGCTGGCCCCCAGGTTTGCTGACCAAAACAAAGTGAACTCTGAAGGGAAAGACACGACTAGCGGCATTGTGTGAGTCTATTCGGTACAACTTATTCAGAAAAACATCCAACTTTCTATATTGCTTCTCTTTTACAGAGCCCTTGGAAAGGCAACAACAACCTTCTAGAACATCTCTAGAACCAAATTCCACTAATTGACCATTTAAAATGCTACAAAGACAAATAAATAAGTCAATAGTGACATAAAATAATAATAATAAAAAAAAACAACATTGTATGCCTTGCAAAAGTATATTCCATTGGCTGAATTTTTTTAAACTCTTGAACAATTATGAATGGAAGAACTTTTTTTTTACATGGGAACGATCCCAAACAACCAGGCATGCACAACACTACTTAGCTTATTTAAACATACAATTTGAACAGAACACTTGAGATGATTTGCTACAAAAATAAAACTGAAGGACTGAGAACAAGTGTATGACGGTGCCTAAATATAATAACCATAGATTTCCTCAGGTATGTCAGTGGAGAGGACTGGCCGACTATCATGCTGAAGGGACGTTCAACATGGCCAGGCAGGCAAAGGTCTCTATGCTACATGTACTTAAAGGAAGCCTGACCTCCCTTGTGAGGGAACCTCTATTTAAATCCAGGTCCGCTGTGCCGTTGCCGCTGCTGAGAGGACCCGGCCAGACCTGTGGAGCACGTAAAAAGGGTAACGACGGGGCAGCTGAGGTGATCACGTAGAGCGCTGAGGAGATCTGGGACAGTAGCGGACAGTGGTAGTAGTCTCAGAGTTCTTTTTTTTTTTTTTTTTTTTTTTTTTTTTTCTGTTCACAGTGAAGTTTGTGTGTCACAGCGCGCACCACCAAAGCCACAGTTGTTGACCAGTTCTGGAATGTTCTCTCCCACACGGCCATCCGTGTTCCTCTCGGAGGGAGGCCGCAAAACACGGATGGCGTGTTTTTCTCAGAGAGTTGTCAGTCAAAAATAAATAAAATAAATAAACAAATAAGCAAACACTCACACACACACACACACACACTTCTAGAGAGATCAGTAAAGAAGGTAGTGCTTTGTCAGAGTTCTGCTACAGGTAGATTTGGACAATGGATTAGATTGGTCTTGGTATAGTGACTGCAGAAGAGGTTGTTATCCAGTGACCCTTCCCTCAGTCTCAACTGAACACTCAAACACAAACAAACAAAAAACCCGAATGGAAATGATGTCAAACAGTTAAAGTAACAGTAAAACGTAGAATTATAAAACATACTGAAAGGATGCCCAACAAATAAAATCACTTATGTACAAATTAATTTAGGCAAAATAAATATATTGTAACTCTAAATAAATATTTTGTAGGTATCCTTGAATAAATTATACTTCAAATCTGTAGCATACAAGTTGGTATTTGAAGCCAAAGAGCAGCAACAGCTGCATGACCTTTCACCTCCTAAATCACTTCCTGGGGCATGGAACCAGGAAGTAAGGCTCATCCAGTGAGGTCAAACACACTAATGTACAGTCCATCAGAGCACCATTTCAAATGATGTCTCAGATTTCCTTATATTACATTACACATACGCCCGTCACCCACTTTGGAAGGAGAAAATAATTACGGGGAAATACATACTTCATAAAGCAATGGACAATTCAATTTAGACTCTCGGAGACTTGGATTTTGTTTTTGTGCAGACTCTTTTGAGTGGTCAAAATCCCCCACTCCTGTCAGCTAGTAGGGGTCACACATTTTAAACCCCCTCGCCTGTTTAGAGAACACACAAGACGTGTGAGTGGCCCATGAAATTGAGGTTCATCAAAGTGCATAAGAACTTAAAATATATGAATCTCTACTTCCACATGGGTACAGTGTTTTACATGTTTTCTGCATGCCACACACACACACACACACACACACACATTTACCTGACCGTTGGGAAAATAAGAGGTATATATATATATATATATATATATACAGTGTGTATAGCCAACCCAGTGTGCACCATCTGGGTCAGCTACGAGGCCATTTCTCAAACAGGCCATTCCAGTGAAATGATCATTCCTTGGGCGTGAGGCTGGGCTCCACAGCGCCCCCTCTTGGCTGGACCTGCAGCCACACACACACACAACTATATTTCTAGTCCAGCTCCAGCTGTCATCTCCGCAGGACACAGACATAGAAAAGAGTGAGGGAGGTATGAAAGAGAGACTGAAAGAGGCTGAAGAGGAAAATGAGAAGAAGAAGGGGGGGGGGGGGGGCGCAACACAGTGTCCTCTTCAGAAATGGGATGCAATTCCAGTTGAAACTTCAGTAGTAGGTTGTCTCCATCTTGTGTACACTCTCTCTATGTAGTGCCCACTAACTGCATATGTGTGTCAGTCTTCAGATACGCAAGTGTCCACCAAATCTACTCAGTGTTTACAAACATCATGTCATGTACTCTAGCTCCACCTAGTGGCTATAGGATGAGATGGGGGAGGATGCATGTTTCCATTTGATTGTGTGTATGTGTGTGTGTGTGTGTGTGTGTGTGTGTACGTTTATGTGTTTGTTAGTATGTTTCTAAGACTATGTGCCACTGTAGAACATAAATACAAAGGGTATATGTGTGTGTGCGTGTGTGTATGTTGGTTATCTTTGGATCCTCCTTCCCACCCCGTGTGGCCTGTGTCAGATGGTGCTCTCGGTGTGTGCGTGTGTGAGAAGGTGGCAGAGTGGGTGAGGCAGCTGCGGAGAGTGTGTCGCCTGCGTGCTGCTCGGTCCGTGGCTGTGGCGCCGTCCGGCCATGCAGTTCTGGTTGGAGTTCTGGTTGGAGTTCTGGTTCTGGGCCTGCTGACTGCTGTTCAGCAGCGTGCTCGCCTCGTCCAGGCTGTCGCCACGACGACCTATGGAACCACGGCTCCCAGCTCCGGTCCCCGTCGTCATGGTGATGACGGTGCTGGGGTTGCTGGGTTTGCTGTTGGTGGTCGTCGGGGCGGCAGCAGCGGAGCTGATGGTCTTGATGGTTGCCGTGGAGGCGGTGCTGGTCTTGATGCTAGCCGTGGAGGCGCTGCTGGTCTTGGCAGCGGTGGAGGAGGGGGAGCTGTTGAAGGTGATCTTGGAGGCAGGTGGGGTTGGGGGTGGCAGGGGTGTTTGCGGGGGGTGTGGGTAGTCCAGCGACCGCAGAGCATGGGTGCTCTCTGGGGACTGAGGGGTGCTGTCCAGCCTGGACGCCAGCAGGCCGTTCTGGTACTGGGCGCGGGTCACCTGGGACGTACAGAGTGAAAGAGTGAGTGAGAAACAGTGTCGCCATGGAGACAACGCAGTCCTGGGCTTTGAGCTTGCGCTCTTGTGTGCGTTGACCTTACAGTTTGAGTTTCACTAATGGCAGTAAGCCAACATGGGGTCCTGCTTTAAAGGTTGTATCAGCGATTTCAGGCCCAAACATAAATGATCACATTCATCTAATCTTTCCTGACGATCCGCTAGCTGTCTGCCCCATAAGCAGGACGTCAAAAAAACGTGTCTCTGTAGGCAGCCTAGGCTCCGAGATCTGAACACAACAACAACTGCTACCAACAAGGGTTGGCAACCCACTCAAAGGCAAAATAAAGTGTTTCAACCAATAACCGACGAGATGCACGTTTAGGAGAGTTTTAACTGCACGGGAGGGAGGGGGAGGGAGTACCAAGCTAGCTCTCCGTTTTGTTTGAACGTCAACAGAAGTGACGTATCCCCGCTATCGCTGATACAACCTTTAATTCACACACCTATCTCCCTCAACCTGCACAAAAAACACAGGTGTGTTTACACCTAGTGTGCTTATACGTATACTTGACTAGTCCAGGTGTGTGCTTACCAGTACCTGAATAAACCAGGTGTGTGTGTGTTTGCGTGTGCGGGGGCTCCTACCTTGACGAGCTGCACGTCGCTGAGGATGCGGACACTGAAGTCGGGGGTGTACTGCGGGCAGGGGGCGTTGTTGAGCTGCGTGTTGCTGCCACTGACCGACATGGAATCCACTCGCTCCGTGCAGCTCAGAGACGCCGAGCGGTTCAGACCACTCAGATGGGATGGGCTGCGGAACTCTGGAACCACACACACACATGCACACGTACACACACACACAAACATGTAAGTGCCTCTTCACAGCTTTACTGGCCATGTGTAAAACTTGAAGCCCCCCCCATGCAAAAACACACACAAAAACACACATAATTCATAACACATAAAAACAGGTACACAGACTTACACATACACAAGGGTACATTCACATATTTGCACACACAAATAACCACACACATAAAATTGCAGTAAGCTGACGTGTACATTCATATGGTCTAATGGTGAACAGAATGGCAGATCAACCATATGCACAATGAGACAGGTGATAGGATGAGTGAGCATGGACCAGAGCAGCGAAACAGGTGACCTCCATGGCAGCTACAGTAACTTTGACACGGATCCGGCATTGATCAGGCCCCGATCTGGGGTGCGTTTCCCAAAACCATAGTTGCTAACTTAGTTAGCATGAAGTTAGCAACTTTGTTGGTTGCTAACAGGTTAGCAACTATGGTTCTGGGAAACACACCCCTGGTCCAGACACGGAACCGATCAAGCCTCGATCTGGCCAGAGTTAGTGGCTCTCGGAGGAGAGAGGCGTGAGCATGAGGGCGTGAGTCATAATGCGGGGACAAAGCAGGAAGCACTGAAGCACTTCCAAAAAAACAAAGCTGTGTGTTCATCAGCCACTGATGATTCATCAGGCCAACATGGAGAGAGTGGGCAGTTTGACCAAAGATCACACCGGGGCGCTCTCCACACACACACACACACACACACACACACACACAAACACAAACACAAACACAATCGGCAGGACCTGGAGTGAAATTTTGCCAGCGAGCCAATTGCGGCCTGATCGTCAGTCTGTTGCTGAACGTCAACAAACAAATGCAGCCTCGGGCAGCCGCCAGCCTTGGGCAGCCTCCTGGGCTCGTCCGCAGTGTCAAATACCCAAACATGCCGTGGCGTGTACCCATGCCAACGCCAGCCCCAGTGCCGTAAATATCTTCCACACTGTCATGCCAGGCCAAGCAGGAGAGTCAAAGAGCGCAGGGTTAGTGTTGGCAGCGAGGGCAGTCCGAGATGCTGCCCGAGCTCATCTCAACCCATGCCCGTCTGGCGTCGTCAGGCAGGGAGCCCAAAGCAGGGATCGAGTCGGCATTCGAACTCCGTACACGGAGCTGGCGTTCATCAGACGCTGTGATCTTTGGGTTTTCACACTTTTGGGTTGATAGCTTCTGTAAAAAACTCACAGAGGCGCAGCCATTGTGTCCCAACATGCATGGCGCTGGGCTGAGTTGGGTTGCTAAGTAAGGACTGGTTTGGTTTCTATGAGCATGATGCTGTCTGTGCTCAGGAGGGTCCATGCTGCAGCTTCTGCTGCGGACGTGGAGGGGGGGGGGGTCAGTCTGTGAGAGTGCAAAAATGAACATGATTGGAGCGTTTTAAAGGTGGGGGTAGGGGCCAGGGGCATGAGGTGGGGTAGGGGGCAGGGTATTGGAGGTCTCTAGCATCCAGGCCTCAAAATCTAACGCTGAGCCCTGGCCAGCAAACTTGTCCTTCCTTTCCCTCTGCCAGTTCTCAAGGGCCACCTTACACTCACGCACACACACACACACAAAAACACACACACCTCCCTCTGCCAGTTCTCAAGTGCCACCTTACACTCACGCACACACACACAAACACACACACCTTCCTCTGCCAGTTCTCAAGTGCCAGCTTACACACACACACACACATACACCTCTCCCTCTACCTGTTTTCAAGAACCACCTTACTCTGAACACACACACACATACACACACACACACATTTGAGACGTAATGCTGGCTCAACCTTAATGAATTAGTAACGCGGTGAAGATACCACATGTCAGCAGCAGCAAAAGAGTCCTGATCATGGTGCAGCAACACACACATACACACTCGTCTACACACACTCAGCCATATACACACACACATACACATACACACTCACCTACACACACTCAGCCATATACACACACACACACATACACGCTCACCTACACACACTCAGCCATATACACACACACATACACACTCACCTACACACACTCAGCCATATACACACACATACACACTCACCTACACACACTCAGCCATATACACACACATACACACTCACCTACACACACTCAGCCAAACACAAACTCAGCCATATACATACACACTCACCTACATACACACAGCTAAACACCCTCACCTACACACACTCAGCCATATACACAAACATACACACTCACCTACATATATACAGCCAAACACACTCACCTACACACACTCAGCCACACACACACTCATACACTCTCACCTACACACACACAGCCATACACACATACACAGCCATAGACATTCAACCACACACACAACCATAGACACTCGACCACACACAAAAGCATACATACTCACCTACAGAAACACAGCCATGCACACACATACACAGACATACACACTCAGCCATACACACAGACATACACACTCAGCCATAACACACTCAACCACACACACATGCTTCACTCCCTGCAGTGGTCTAGGAGCTGCAGCCTGTTCTGACCAGGGCTCTAGGGCGTGTGTATGGATGAATGGACTGAAGCTAGTGATTTCAGAGAGGAAGTGAATGAATGGTGTTTGTTGT